>NC_136510.1:63118242-63180742 GCF_053919585.1 Euprymna scolopes
CGAAAACCTTGTGTAGCCAGGAAAACATATATGAACATTTTTAAGAAGTATTTTTCAACTTCCGAGCGTATTTCGAGTTTATACCGATTTTTATTCCCCAACCCCTCTCTTCGTAAATCAGTTTCATGTAACTCTTTTGCTACATTTATTTGTATTTGCATTGGTTAATTTTTAAGGTTTTCGATATTTCAATCGTCAATCATTTTAAGTTATCTTTTAATTGCGTCGTTAAAATGATTATCTAACATTTTTGTTATTCCCGGGGTAAGAATATACGAGTACTAAAACATATTCGAGAGAAGAAGAAAAAGAAGAAAAAGAAAAAGAAGAAAAAGAAAAAAGAAGAAGAAAAAGAAGAAAAAAAGAAGAAAAAGAAGAAGAATCTCTATCTTGAGAAAGAATTTCTAGTTTTTTGACGTTTATACGCAAAAACAATCGCATTTATTTCGACGTGTTCAAATTGAAACTTTTATAGCAGTACGTTTAGAAACGTTTACGCTGTTCGCTGTATTTGTGCGAATAAAGCTATATAGTTTGCTGTTTATTTTTAATTCATTTCATATCGTTCTATATTAGAAAGGGGGTCTTTGTTTCTGTAGGCCACCATTGAAACAGAGAGAGAGAGAGAGAGAGAGAGAGAGAGAGAGAGAGAGAGAGAGAGAGAGAGAGAGAGAGAGCTATTCACTCTGAATGTGTGTTCTCATTTAACCCTGACGTTTCCCCCACACCCATGCACCCACAGACAATCGGTGGGGGTGGAAAACTAGCTGGCTTTTATGGCTGGGATTTGCCAACGTTTCGCCCAAATCTCTACACAGGGATGAAAGTAATTGTGTGCATGCGCGAACGGATGTGTGTGAGTACATATGTATGTATGCATGTGTGTGTGTGTGCGCGCGCACGCGCGTATGCGTGTGCGTGTTAAACAGAGGGCTGCTGCTCTACGCATCTATGCTGAAATTTCGGTTTAAAAATGATCAAAGTAAAAATATAGGTTTATGTGTTTCAGCAAGAAACAGTAATTGACAACCACATGCGCTTACACACATACATTATCCGTACTTAAGTACATACGATTAAGTGTGTATATGTTTCTACGCGGTTACGGGTCTGTACCGTACTTCATTACGCATACACTTTTTCCATAGTAGTCGGCATGTCCTTATATACATTAATATATAAAGGTAATTAATTTTGAAAAGGTCAATGATTTGCGATACACACATATATTAAAGCTGGTCAGAAAATCGATGACCATTTGGGAATTCCAGATGCTTTGTGCTCCTCTCCGCTTACCTTGACATTGTTTCCAGTTAGTTTGTGCCTCTCTTTGTCACTGGACTCAAGTAGTGCCGATTCAAGAGAGGTGTAGCCAGAGATTGCGCAACTGTTACCTCACAATTACACGCGCAGTTACCCTTACAGGGGTGTCCATTGTCTCTTGAGAATGGACGGAGCATTGCATACATCTATAAAAGACATTTTGGCTCATTAAAACGGGCAAAAATTAAAATCTGTTGACGTCGGATGTGGGCTTTATGCTAATTAGATGGTTCAATATAATAAAATCTGTTCTTTTTATGATAATTTGTTCTTTTTTATGATAATTTGTTCTTTTTGTATGATAATTTGTTCATTTTTTATGATAATTTGTTTATTTTTTATGATAATTTGTTCATTTTTTATGATAATTTGTTCTTTTTTATGATAATTTGTTCTTTTTTTTATGATAATTTGTTCATTTTGTATGATAATTTGTTCATTTTTTATGATAATTTGTTCATTTTTTATGACAATTTGTTCTTTTTTATGATAATTTGTTCATTTTTTATGATAATTAGTTCATTTTTTATGATAATTTGTTCATTTTTTATGACAATTTGTTCATTTTTTATGATAATTTGTTCATTTTTTATGATAATTAGTTCATTTTTTATGATAATTAGTTCATTTTTTATGATAATTTGTTCATTTTTTATGATAATTTGTTCATTTTTTATGACAATTTGTTCTTTTTTATGATAATTTGTTCTTTCTTTTTATGATAATTTGTTCATTTTTTATGATAATTTGTTCTTTTTTATGATAATTTGTTCATTTTTTATGATAATTTGTTCATTTTTTATGATAATTAGTTCATTTTTTGATAATTTGTTCATTTTTTATGATAATTTGTTCTTTTTTATGATAATTAGTTCATTTTTTGATAATTTGTTCATTTTTTATGATAATTTGTTCTTTTTTATGATAATTTGTTCTTTTTTTCATGACAATTTGTTCATTTTTTAGGAGAATTTGTTCATTTTTTATGATAATTTGTTCATTTTTTATGATAATTTGTGCATTTTTTATGATAATTTGTTTATTTTTTAAAGATAATTTGTTCCTTTTAAAATAATAATTTGTACTGCTTTTTGTGATAATTTGTTCTTTTTATGATAATTTGTTTTTTTTATGATAATTTGTTCTGTTTTTATAATAATTAAAGAACACTTTTTTATTATAATTTGTTTTTTTATGATAATTTGTTCTGTTTTTATTATAATTTGTTCTTTTTTGTGATAATTTGTTCTTTTTTATGATAATTTGTTCTGTTTTTATGATAATTTGTTCTTTTTTATGATAATTTGTTCTGTTTTTATGATAATTTGTTCTTTTTTATAATAATTTGTTTTTTATGATAATTTGTTCTGTTTTTATTATAATTTGTCCTTTTTTATGATAATTTGTCCTTTTTTATGATAATTTGTTCTTTTTAATGATAATTGGTTCTTTTTTATGATGATGTGTGTTTTTCATAATAATTTGTTCTTTTTTATATTAATTTGTTCTTTTTTATGATAATTTGTTCTTTTTTATAATAATTTGTTCTTTTTTATTATAGTTTGCTCTTTTTTATGATAATTTGTTCTTTTTTATGATAATTTGTTCTTTTTTATGATAATTTGTTCTTTTTTATGATAATTTGTTCTTTTTTATAATAATTTTTTCTTTTTTATAATAATTTGTTCTTTTATATGATATTTTGTTCTTTTTTATGATAATTTGTTATTTTTTATGATAATTTTTCCTTTTTTATGATAATTTGTTCTTTTTATGATAATTTGTTCTTTTTTATGATAATTTGTTCTTTTTTATAATAATTTGTTATTTTTTATAATAATTTGTTCTTTTTTATGATAATTTGTACTTTTTTATGATAATTTGTTCTTTTTTATGATAATTTGTTCTTTTTTATGATAATTTTTTCTTTTTTATGATAATTAGTTCTTTTTATTATAATTTGTTCTTTTTTATGATAATTTGTTCTTTTTTATACTAATTTGTTCGTTTTTATACTAATTTGTTCTTTTTTTATACTAATTTGTTCTTTTTTATGATAATTTGTTTTTTTATGATAATTTGTTCTTTTTTATAATAATTTGTTCTTTTTTATGATAATTTGTTCTTTTTTATAATAATTTGTTCTTTTTTATGATAATTTGTTTTTTATGATAGTTTGTTTTTACGATAATGTGTTCTTTTTATGATAATTTGTTCTTTTTTATGATAATTTGTTCTTTTTTATACTAATTTGTTCTTTTTTATACTAATTTGTTCTTTTTTACAATAATTTGTTCTTTTTTATGATAATTTGTTCTTTTTATACTAATTTGTTATTTTTTATAATAATTTGTTCTTTTTTATACTAATTTGTTCTTTTTTATGATAATTTTTATTTTTTATAATAATTTGTTCTTTTTTATGATAATTTGTTCTTTTTATGATATTATTTTCTTTTTTATAATAATTTGTTCTATTTTATGATAATTTGTTCTTTTTTATGATAATTCTTTCTTTTTTATGATAATTTGTTTTTATGATAATTTGTTCTTTTTATGATAATTTGTTCTTTTTTATACTAATTTTTTCTTTTTTATGATAATTGTTTATATTTTATAATCATTTGTTCTTTTTTATACTAATTTGTTCTTTTTTATGGTAATTTGTTCTTTTTTATGGTAATTTTTTTTATAATAATTTGTTCTTTTTATAATAATTTGTTCTTTGTTATAATATTTTGTTCTTTGTTATAATAATTTGTTCTTTTTTATGATAATTTGTTCTTTTTATACTAATTTGTTCTTTTTTATGATAATTTGTTCTTTTTTATGATAATTTGTTCTTTTTTATGATAATTTGTTGTTTATGATAATTTGTTCTTTTTTTATGATAATTTGTTCTTTTTTATGATAATTTCTTCTTTTTATGCTGATTTGTTCTTTTTTATACTTATTTGTTCTTTTTTATGATAATTTGTTTAGTTTTATACTTATTTGTTCTTTTTTATGCTAATTTGTTCTTTTTTATAATAATTTGTTCTTTTTTATGATAATTTGTTCTTTTTTATACTAATTTGTTCTTTTTTATAATAATTTGCTCTTTTTTATACTTATTTGTTCTTTTTTAATACTAATTTGTTCTTTTTATACTAATTTGTTCTTTTTTATACTAATTTGTTCTTTTTTATGATAATTTGTTTTTTTTATGATAATTTGTTCTTTTTTAAAATAATTTGTTCTTTTTTATGATAATTTGTTCTTTTTTATAATAATTTGTTCTTTTTTATGATAATGTTTTCTTTTTTATGATAATTTGTTCTTTTTTAAGATAATTTGTTCTGCTTTTATGATAATTTGTTCTTTTTATGATAATTTGTTCGTTTTTATGATAATTTGTTCTTTTTTATGATAATTTGTTCTTTTTTATGATAATTTTTTCTTTTTTATGATAATTTATTTTTTATGATAATTTGTTTTTTATGATAATTTTTTTAAATTATACTTTGTTCTTTTTATGATAATTTGTTCTTTTTTATGATATTTTGTTCTTTTTTATACTAATTTGTTCTTTTTTATGATAATTTTTTATTTTTTATAATAATTTGTTCTTTTTTATACTAATTCGTTCTTTTTTATGATAATTTGTTCTTTTTTATGATAATTTTTTAATAATTATTTGTTCTTTTTATAATAATTTGTTATTGTTTATAATAATTTGGTCTTTTTTATGATAATTTGTTCTTTTTTATACTAATTTGTTCTTTTTTATGATAATTTGTTCTTTTTTATGATAATTTGTTCCTTTTTATAATAATTTGTTCTTTTTTATACTAATTTATTCTTTTTTATACTAATTTGTTCTTTTTATACTAATTTTTTCTTTGTTATGATAATTTGTATTTTTATAATAATTTGTTCTTTTTTATAATAATTTGTTCTTTTTTATGATAATTTGTTCTTTTTAATGATAATTGGTTCTTTTTTATGATGATGTGTGTTTTTCATAATAATTTGTTCTTTTTTATATTAATTTGTTCTTTTTTATGATAATTTGTTCTTTTTTATAATAATTTGTTCTTTTTTATTATAGTTTGCTCTTTTTTATGATAATTTGTACTTTTTTATGATAATTTGTTCTTTTTTATGATAATTTGTTCTTTTTTATGATAATTTGTTCTTTTTTATAATAATTTTTTCTTTTTTATAATAATTTGTTCTTTTATGTGATATTTTGTTCTTTTTTATGATAATTTGTTATTTTTTATGATAATTTTTTCTTTTTTATGATAATTTGTTCTTTTTTATGATAATTTGTTCTTTTTTATGATAATTTGTTCTTTTTTATGATAATTTGTTCTTTTTTATGATAATTTTTTCTTTTTTATGATAATTAGTTCTTTTTATGATAATTTGTTCTTTTTTATGATAATTTGTTCTTTTTTATACTAATTTGTTCTTTTTTATACTAGTTTGTTCTTTTTTTATACTAATTTGTTCTTTTTTATGATAATATGTTTTTTTATGATCATTTGTTCTTTTTTATAATAATTTGTTCTTTTTTATGATAATTTGTTCTTTTTTATAATAATTTGTTCTTTTTTATGATAATTTGTTTTTTATGATAGTTTGTTTTTATGATAATGTGTTCTTTTTATGATAATTTGTTCTTTTTTATGATAATTTTTATTTTTTATACTAATTTGTTCTTTTTTATGATAATTTGTTATTTTTTATGATAATTTGTTCTTTTTTATACTAATTTGTTCTTTTTTATGATAATTTTTATTTTTTATAATAATTTGTTCTTTTTTATGATAATTTGTTCTTTTTATGATATTATTTTCTTTTTTATAATAATTTGTTCTTTTTTATGATAATTTGTTCTTTTTTATGATAATTCTTTCTTTTTTATGATAATTTGTTTTTATGATAATTTGTTCTTTTTATGATAATTTGTTCTTTTTTATACTAATTTTTTCTTTTTTATGATAATTTTTTATATTCTATAATCATTTGTTCTTTTTTATACTAATTTGTTCTTTTTTATGGAAATTTGTTCTTTTTTATGGTAATTTTTTTTATAATAATTTGTTCTTTTTATAATAATTTGTTCTATTTTATAATATTTTGTTCTTTGTTATAATAATTTGTTCTTTTTTTATGATAATTTGTTCTTTTTATACTAATTTGGTCTTTTTTATGATAATTTGGTCTTTTTTTATGATAATTTGTTCTTTTTTATGATAATTTGTTTCTTTTTATAATAATTTGTGCTTTTTTATACTAATTTGTTCTTTTTTGTACTAATTTGTTCTTTTTATACTAATTTGTTCTTTTTTATGAAATTTGTTCTTTTTTATGAAATTTGTTCTTTTTTATGATAATTTGTTGTTTATGATAATTTGTTCTTTTTTTATGATAATTTGTTCTTTTTTATGATAATTTCTTCTTTTTATGCTGATTTGTTCTTTTTTATACTTATTTGTTCGTTTTTATGATAATTTGTTTAGTTTTATACTTATTTGTTCTTTTTTATGCTAATTTGTTCTTTTTTATAATAATTTGTTCTTTTTTATGATAATTTGTTCTTTTTTATACTAATTTGTTCTTTTTTATAATAATTTGCTCTTTTTTATACTTATTTGTTCTTTTTTAATACTAATTTGTTCTTTTTATACTAATTTGTTCTTTTTTATGAAATTTGTTCTTTTTTATGATAATTTGTTGTTTATGATAATTTGTTCTTTTTTTATGATAATTTGTTCTTTTTTATGATAATTTCTTCTTTTTATGCTGATTTGTTCTTTTTTATACTTATTTGTTCTTTTTTATGATAATTTGTTTAGTTTTATACTTATTTGTTCTTTTTTATGCTAATTTGTTCTTTTTTATAATAATTTGTTCTTTTTTATGATAATTTGTTCTTTTTTATACTAATTTGTTCTTTTTTATAATAATTTGCTCTTTTTTATACTTATTTGTTCTTTTTTAATACTAATTTGTTCTTTTTATACTAATTTGTTCTTTTTTATACTAATTTGTTTTTTTTTATGAAATTTGTTCTTTTTTATGATAATTTGTTGTTTATGATAATTTGTTCTTTTTTTATGATAATTTGTTCTTTTTTATGATAATTTCTTCTTTTTATGCTGATTTGTTCTTTTTTAGACTTATTTGTTCTTTTTTATGATAATTTGTTTAGTTTTATACTTATTTGTTCTTTTTTATGCTAATTTGTTCTTTTTTATAATAATTTGTTCTTTTTTATGATAATTTGTTCTTTTTTATACTAATTTGTTCTTTTTTATAATAATTTGCTCTTTTTTATACTTATTTGTTCTTTTTTAATACTAATTTGTTCTTTTTATACTAATTTGTTCTTTTTTATACTAATTTGTTCTTTTTTATGATAATTTCTTTTTTTATGATAATTTGTTCTTTTTTAAAATAATTTGTTCTTTTTATGATAATTTGTTCGTTTTTATGATAATTTGTTCTTTTTTATGATAATTTGTTCTTTTTTATGATAATTTGTTCTTTTTTATGATAATTTGTTCTTTTTTATGATAATTTGTTCCTTTTTATAATAATTTG
This sequence comes from Euprymna scolopes, assembly GCF_053919585.1. Classification (NCBI taxonomy): domain Eukaryota; kingdom Metazoa; phylum Mollusca; class Cephalopoda; order Sepiida; family Sepiolidae; genus Euprymna; species Euprymna scolopes. The sequence goes on from NC_136510.1 coordinate 63,126,159, forward strand.
TTCTTTTTATACTAATTTGTTCTTTTTTATACTATTTTGTTCTTTTTTATACTAATTTGTTCTTTTTTATGATAATTTTTTATTTTTTATAATAATTTGTTCTTTTTTATACTAATTCGTTCTTTTTTATGATAATTAGTTCTTTTTTATGATAATTTTTTAACAATTATTTGTTCTTTTTATAATAATTTGTTATTTTTTATAATAATTTGGTCTTTTTTATGATAATTTGTTCTTTTTTATACTAATTTGTTTTTTTTTATGATAATTTGTTCTTTTTTATGATAATTTGTTCCTTTTTATAATAATTTGTTCTTTTTTATACTAATTTATTCTTTTTTATACTAATTTGTTCTTTTTATACTAATTTTTTCTTTGTTATGATAATTTGTATTTTTATAATAATTTGTTCTTTTTTATAATAATTTGTTCTTTTTTATGATAATTTGTTCTTTTTTATAATAATTTGTTCTTTTTTATGATAATTTGTTCTTTTTTATAATAATTTGTGCTTTTTTAATATAGTTTGCTCTTTTTTATGATAATTTGTTCTTTTTTATGATAATTTGTTCTTTTTTATGAAAATTTGTTCTTTTTTATGATAATTTTTTATTTTTTATAATAATTTTTTCTTTTTTATAATAATTTGTTCTTTTATATGATATTTTGTTCTTTTTTATGATAATTTGTTATTTTTTAAGATAATTTTTTCTTTTTTATGATAATTTGTTCTTTTTATGATAATTTGTTCTTTTTTATGATAATTTGTTCTTTTTTATAATAATTTGTTCTTTTTTATGATAATTTGTTCTTTTTTATAATAATTTGTTATTTTTTATAATAGTTTGTTTTTTTTAATGATAATTTGTACTTTTTTATGATAATTTGTTCTTTTTTATGATAATTTGTTCTTTTTTATGATAATTTTTTCTTTTTTATGATAATTAGTTCTTTTTATGATAATTTGTTCTTTTTTATGATAATTTGTTCTTTTTTATACTAATTTGTTCTTTTTCATACTAATTTGTTCCTTTTTTATACTAATTTGTTCTTTTTTATGATAATTTGTTTTTTTAAGATCATTTGTTCTTTTTTATAATAATTTGTTCTTTTTTATGATAATTTGTTCTTTTTTATAATAATTGGTTCTTTTTTTATGATAATTTGTTCTTTTTGTAATAATTTGTTCTTTTTTATACTAATTTGTTGTTTTTTATACTAATTTGTTCTTTTTTATACTTATTTGTTCTTTTTTTATACTAATTTGTTTATTTTATACTAATTTGTTCTTTTTTATACTAATTTGTTCTTTTTCATGATAATTTGTTTTTTATAATAATTTGTTCTTTTTTATTATAATTTGTTCTTTTTTACGATAACTTGTTCTTTTTTATAATAATTTGTTCTTTTTTATGATAATTTGTTCTTTTTTATGATAATTTATTCTACTTTTATGATAATTTTTTCTTTTTATGATAATTTGTTCTTTTTATGATAATTTGTTCTTTTTTATGATAATTTGTTCTTTTTTATTATAATTTTTTCTTTTTTATGATAATTTGTTTTTTATGATAATTTCTTTTTTTATGATAATTTGTTTTTTATTATAATTTGTTCTTTTTATGATAATTTGTTCTTTTTTATGATAATTTGTTCTTTTTTTATACTAATTTGTTCTTTTTTATACTAATTTGTTCTTTTTTTATAATAATTTCTTTTTTATAATAATTTGTTCTTTTTTATGATAATTTTTTATTTTTTATAATAATTTGTTCTTTTTTAGGATAATTTGTTCTTTTTTATACTAATTGTTCTTTTTTATACTCATTTTTTCTTTTTTATACTAATTTGTTCTTTTTTATAATAATTTGTTCTTTTTTATACTTGTTTATTTTTTTTTATAATAATTTGTTCTTTTTTATACTAATTTGTTCTTTTTTATACTAATTTGTTCTTTTTTATACTAATTTGTTCTTTTTCATAATTATTTGTTCTTTTTTATAATAATTTGTTCTTTTTTATACTAATTTGTTCTGTTTTATGATAATTTGTTCTTTTTCATACTTATTTGTTCTTTTTTATACTAATTTGTTCTTTTTTATACTAATTTGTTCTGTTTTATACTAATTTGTTCTTTTTTATACTAATTTGTTCTTTTTCATACTGATTTGTTCTTTTTTATAATAATTTGTTCTTTTTTATAATAATTTGTTCTTTTTTATGATAATTTTTATTTTTTATAATAATTTGTTCTTTTTTATACTAATTTGTTCTTTTTTATGGTAATTTGTTCTTTTTTATACTAATTTGTTCTTTTTTATACTAATTTGTTCTTTTTTACACTAATTTGTTCTTTTTTATACTAATTTGTTCTTTTTTATACTAATTTGTTCTTTTTCATACTTATTTGTTCTTTGTTATAATAATTTGTTCTTTTTTATAATAATTTGTTCTTTTTTATACTAATTTGTTCTTTTTTATGATAATTTGTTCTTTTTCATACTTATTTGTTCTTTTTTATACTAATTTGTTCTTTTTTATACTAATTTGTTCTTTTTTATACTAATTTGTTCTTTTTTATACTAATTTGTTCTTTTTTATAATAATTTGTTCTTTTTTATACTAATTTGTTCTTTTTTATACTAATTTGTTCTTTTTTATACTAATTTGTTCTTTTTTATGATAATTTTTATTTTTTATAATAATTTGTTCTTTTTTATACTAATTTGTTCTTTTTTATGGTAATTTGTTCTTTTTTATGATAATTTTTTTTATAATAATTTGTTCTTTTTATAATAATTGGTTCTTTTTTATTATAATTTGTTCTTTTTTATAATAATTTGTTTCTTTTTATGATAATTTGTTCTTTTTTATACTAATTTGTTCTTTTTTATGATAATTTGTTCTTTTTTATGATAATTTGTTCCTTTTTATAATAATTTGTTCTTTTTATACTAATTTGTTCTTTTTTATACTAATTTGTTCTTTTTATACTAATTTGTTCTTTTTTTATGAAATTTGTTCTTTTTTATACTAATTGTTCTTTTTTATACTCATTTTTTCTTTTTTATACTAATTTGTTCTTTTTTATAATAATTTGTTCTTTTTTATACTAATTTGTTGTTTTTTATACTAATTTGTTCTTTTTTATACTTATTTGTTCTTTTTTTATACTAATTTGTTCTTTTTATACTAATTTGTTCTTTTTTATACTAATTTGTTCTTTTTCATGATAATTTGTTTTTTATAATAATTTGTTCTTTTTTATTATAATTTGTTCTTTTTTACGATAACTTGTTCTTTTTTATAATAATTTGTTCTTTTTTATGATAATTTGTTCTTTTTTATGATAATTTATTCTACTTTTATGATAATTTTTTCTTTTTATGATAATTTGTTCTTTTTATGATAATTTGTTCTTTTTTATGATAATTTGTTCTTTTTTATTATAATTTTTTCTTTTTTATGATAATTTGTTTTTTATGATAATTTCTTTTTTTATGATAATTTGTTTTTTATTATAATTTGTTCTTTTTATGATAATTTGTTCTTTTTATGATAATTTGTTCTTTTTTTATACTAATTTGTTCTTTTTTATACTAATTTGTTCTTTTTTTATAATAATTTCTTTTTTATAATAATTTGTTCTTTTTTATGATAATTTTTTATTTTTTATAATAATTTGTTCTTTTTTAGGATAATTTGTTCTTTTTTATACTAATTGTTCTTTTTTATACTCATTTTTTCTTTTTTATACTAATTTGTTCTTTTTTATAATAATTTGTTCTTTTTTATACTTATTTGTTTTTTTTTATAATAATTTGTTCTTTTTTATACTAATTTGTTCTTTTTTATACTAATTTGTTCTTTTTTATACTAATTTGTTCTTTTTCATAATTATTTGTTCTTTTTTATAATAATTTGTTCTTTTTTATACTAATTTGTTCTTTTTTATGATAATTTGTTCTTTTTCATACTTATTTGTTCTTTTTTATACTAATTTGTTCTTTTTTATACTAATTTGTTCTGTTTTATACTAATTTGTTCTTTTTTATACTAATTTGTTCTTTTTCATACTGATTTGTTCTTTTTTATAATAATTTGTTCTTTTTTATAATAATTTGTTCTTTTTTATGATAATGTTTATTTTTTATAATAATTTGTTCTTTTTCATACTAATTTGTTCTTTTTTATGGTAATTTGTTCTTTTTTATACTAATTTGTTCTTTTTTATACTAATTTGTTCTTTTTTACACTAATTTGTTCTTTTTTATACTAATTTGTTCTTTTTTATACTAATTTGTTCTTTTTCATACTTATTTGTTCTTTGTTATAATAATTTGTTCTTTTTTATAATAATTTGTTCTTTTTTATACTAATTTGTTCTTTTTTATGATAATTTGTTCTTTTTCATACTTATTTGTTCTTTTTTATACTAATTTGTTCTTTTTTATACTAATTTGTTCTTTTTTATACTAATTTGTTCTTTTTTATACTAATTTGTTCTTTTTTATAATAATTTGTTCTTTTTTATACTAATTTGTTCTTTTTTATACTAATTTGTTCTTTTTTATACTAATTTGTTCTTTTTTATACTAATTTGTTCTTTTTTTATGGTAATTTGTTCTTTTTTATGATAATTTTTTTTATAATAATTTGTTCTTTTTATAATAATTGGTTCTTTTTTATTATAATTTGTTCTTTTTTATAATAATTTGTTCTTTTTATGATAATTTGTTCTTTTTTATACTAATTTGTTCTTTTTTATGATAATTTGTTCTTTTTTATGATAATTTGTTACTTTTTATAATAATTTGTTCTTTTTATACTAATTTGTTCTTTTTTATACTAATTTGTTCTTTTTATACTAATTTGTTCTTTTTTTATGAAATTTGTTCTTTTTTATACTAATTGTTCTTTTTTATACTCATTTTTTCTTTTTTATACTAATTTGTTCTTTTTTATAATAATTTGTTCTTTTTTATACTTATTTGTTCTTTTTTATAATAATTTGTTCTTTTTTATACTAATTTGCTCTTTTTTATGATAATTTGTTCTTTTTCATACTTATTTGTTCTTTTTTATACTAATTTGTTCTTTTTTATACTAATTTGTTCTGTTTTATACTAATTTGTTCTTTTTTTATACTAATTTGTTCTTTTTCATACTTATTTGTTCTTTTTTATAATAATTTGTTCTTTTTTATACTAATTTGTTCTTTTTTATACTAATTTGTTCTTTTTTATACTAATTTGTTCTTTTTCATACTTATTTGTACTTTGTTATAATAATTTGTTCTTTTTTATAATAATTTGTTCTTTTTTATACTAATTTGTTCTTTTTTATGATAATTTGTTCTTTTTCATACTTATTTGTTCTTTTTTATACTAATTTGTTCTTTTTTATACTAATTTGTTCTTTTTTATACTAATTTGTTCTTTTTTATACTAATTTGTTCTTTTTCATACTTATTTGTTCTTTTTTATACTAATTTGTTCTTTTTTATAATAATTTGTTCTTTTTTATGATAATTTTTATTTTTTATAATAATTTGTTCTTTTTTATACTAATTTGTTCTTTTTTATGGTAATTTGTTCTTTTTTATGATAATTTTTTTTATAATAATTGGTTCTTTTTATAATAATTGGTTCTTTTTTATTATAATTTGTTCTTTTTTATAATAATTTGTTCTTTTTATGATAATTTGTTCTTTTTTATACTAATTTGTTCTTTTTTATACTAATTTGTTCTTTTTCATACTTATTTGGTCTTTTTTATGATAATTTGTATTTTTATGGTAATTTGTTCTTGTTTATAATAATTTGTTCTTTTTTATGATAATTTGTTCTTTTTTATAATAATTTGTTCTTTTTTTATGATAATTTGTTCATTTTTTTAATAATTTGTTCTTTTTTATACTAATTTGTTCTTTTTTATACTTATTTGTTCTTTTTTTATACTAATTTGTTCTTTTTATAGTAATTTACTCTTTTTTATACTAATTTGTTCTTTTTTATAATTTGTTTTTTTTATGATAATTTGTTCTTTTTTATAATAATTTGTTCTTTTTTATGATAATTTGTTCTTTTTATAATAATTTGTTCTTTTTTATGATAATTTTTTCTTTTTTATGATAATGTGTTCTTCTTTTATGATAATTTTTCTTCTTTTATGATAATTTGTTCTTTTTATGATAATTTGTTCTTTTTTATGATAATTTGTTCTTTTTTATGATAATTTTTTCTTTTTTATGATAATTTGTTCTTTTTTATGATAATTTATTCTACTTTTATGATAATTTTTTCTTTTTATGATAATTTGTTCTTTTTATGATAATTTGTTCTTTTTTATGATAATTTGTTCTTTTTTATTATAATTTTTTCTTTTTTATGATAATTTGTTTTTTATGATAATTTCTTTTTTTATGATAATTTGTTTTTTATTATAATTTGTTCTTTTTATGATAATTTGTTCTTTTTTATGATAATTTGTTCTTTTTTTATACTAATTTGTTCTTTTTTATACTAATTTGTTCTTTTTTTATAATAATTTCTTTTTTATAATAATTTGTTCTTTTTTATGATAATTTTTTATTTTTTATAATAATTTGTTCTTTTTTAGGATAATTTGTTCTTTTTTATACTAATTGTTCTTTTTTATACTCATTTTTTCTTTTTTATACTAATTTGTTCTTTTTTATAATAATTTGTTCTTTTTTATACTTATTTGTTCTTTTTTATAATAATTTGTTCTTTTTTATACTAATTTGTTCTTTTTTATACTAATTTGTTCTTTTTTATACTAATTTGTTCTTTTTCATAATTATTTGTTCTTTTTTATAATAATTTGTTCTTTTTTATACTAATTTGTTCTTTTTTATTATAATTTGTTCTTTTTCATACTTATTTGTTCTTTTTTATACTAATTTGTTCTTTTTTATACTAATTTGTTCTGTTTTATACTAATTTGTTCTTTTTTATACTAATTTGTTCTTTTTCATACTTATTTGTTCTTTTTTATAATAATTTGTTCTTTTTTATACTAATTTGTTCTTTTTTATACTAATTTGTTCTTTTTTATACTAATTTGTTCTTTTTCATACTTATTTGTTCTTTGTTATAATAATTCGTTCTTTTTTATAATAATTTGTTCTTTTTTATACTAATTTGTTCTTTTTTATGATAATTTGTTCTTTTTCATACTTATTTGTTCTTTTTTATACTAATTTGTTCTTTTTTATACTAATTTGTTCTTTTTTATACTAATTTGTTCTTTTTTATACTAATTTGTTCTTTTTCATACTTATTTGTTCTTTTTTATACTAATTAGTTCTTTTTTATAATAATTTGTTCTTTTTTATGATAATTTGTATTTTTTATAATAATTTGTTCTTTTTTATGGTAATTTTTTTTTTTATGATAATTTTTTTTATAATAATTTGTTCTTTTTATAATAATTGGTTCTTTTTTATTATAATTTGTTCTTTTTTATAATAATTTGTTCTTTTTATGATAATTTGTTCTTTTTTATACTAATTTGTTCTTTTTTATGATAATTTGTTCTTTTTTATGATAATTTGTTCCTTTTTATAATAATTTGTTCTTTTTATACTAATTTGTTCTTTTTTATACTAATTTGTTCTTTTTATACTAATTTGTTCTTTTTTTATGAAATTTGTTCTTTTTTATGATAATTTGTTGTTTATGATTATTTGTTCTTTTTCATGATAATTTGTTCTTTTTTATGATAATTTGCTCTTTTTTATACTAATTTGTTCTTTTTTATACTAATTTGTTCTTTTTCATACTTATTTGGTCTTTTTTATGATAATTTGTATTTTTATGGTAATTTGTTCTTGTTTATAATAATTTGTTCTTTTTTATGATAATTTGTTCTTTTTTATAATAATTTGTTCTTTTTTTATGATAATTTGTTCATTTTTTTAATAATTTGTTCTTTTTTATACTAATTTGTTCTTTTTTATACTAATTTGTTTTTTTTTATACTTATTTGTTCTTTTTTTATACTAATTTGTTCTTTTTATAGTAATTTACTCTTTTTTATACTAATTTGTTCTTTTTTATAATTTGTTTTTTTATGATAATTTGTTCTTTTTTATAATAATTTGTTCTTTTTTAGGATAATTTGTTCTTTTTTATAATAATTTGTTCTTTTTTATGATAATTTTTTCTTTTTTATGATAATGTGTTCTTCTTTTATGATAATTTTTCTTCTTTTATGATAATTTGTTCTTTTTATGATAATTTGTTCTTTTTTATGATAATTTGTTCTTTTTTATGATAATTTTTTCTTTTTTATGATAATTTGTTTTGTATGATAATTTGTTTTTTATGATAATTTCTTTTTTATTAAAATTTGTTCTTTTTATGAAATTTGTTCTTTTTTATGAGTATTTGTTCTTTCTTATACTAATTTGTTCTTTTTTATAATAATTTCTTTTTAATACTAATTTGTTCTTTTTTATAATAATTTGTTCTTTTTTATGATAATTTTTTATTTTTTTTTATAAGTTGTTCTTTTTTATACTAATTTGTTCTTTTTTATGATAATTTGTTATTTTTTATGATAAGTTTTTTATAATAATTTATTCTTTTTTTAATAATTTGTTCTTTTTTATACTAATTTGTTATTTTTTATAATAATTTGGTCTTTTTTATGATAATTTGTTCTTTTTTATACTAATTTGTTCTTTTTTATGATAATTTGTTCTTTTTTATGATAATTTGTTCCTTTTTATAATAATTTGTTCTTTTTATACTAATTTATTCTTTTTTATACTGATTTGTTCTTTTTATACTAATTTGTTCTTTTTTATGAAATTTGTTCTTTTTTATGATAATTTGTTGTTTATGATAATTTGTTCTTTTTTATGATAATTTGTTCTTTTTTATGATAATTTTTTATTTTTTATAATAATTTGTTCTTTTTTATGATAATTTGTTCTTTTTATGATAATTTGTTCTTTTTTATACTTATTTGTTCTTTTCTATGATAATTTTTATATTTTTTATAAAAATTTGTCCTTTTTTATACTAATTTGTTCTTTTTTATGATAATTTGTTCTTTTTTATTATTTTTTTATAATAATTTGTGCTTTTTATAATAATTTGTTCTTTTTTATAATAATTTGTTCTTTTTTATAATAATTTGTTCTTTTTATGATAATTTGTTTTGTTTATACTAATTGCGTCTTTTTATGATAATTTGTTCTTTTTTATGATAATTTGTTCCTTTTTATAATAATTTGTTCTTTTTTATACTAATTTGTTCTTTTTTATACTAATTTGTTTATTTTATACTAATTTGTTCTTTTTTAGGAAATTTGTTCTTTTTTATGATAATTTGTTGTTTATTATAATGTGTTCTTTTTTATGATAATTTGTTCGTTTTTATGATAATTTGTTCTTGTTTATACTAATTTGTTCTTTTTTATACTAATTTGTTCTTTTTTATAATAATTTGTTCTTTTTTTTGATAATTTGTTCTTTTTTATAATAATTTGTTCTTTTTTATGATAATTTGTTCTTTTTTTATGATAATTTGTTCTTTTTTATACTAATTTGTTCTTTTTTATACTAATTTGTTCTTTTTTATTATAATTTGTGTTTTTATGATAATTTGTTCTTTTTTATGATAATTTGTTCTTTTTTATGATAATTTGCTTTTTTATGATAATTTGTTCTTTGTTATACTTATGTGTTCTTTTTTATACTTATTTGTTCTTTTTTATTATGATATGTTTTTTTATGATAATTTGTTCTTTTTTATGATAATTTGTTCTTTTTTATAATAATTTGTTCTTTTGATGATAATTTGTTTTGTTTATACTTATTGCGTCTTTTTATGATAATTTGTTCTTTTTTATGATAATTTGTTCCTTTTTATAATAATTTGTTCTTTTTTATACTAATTTGTTCTTTTTTATACTAATTTGTTTATTTTATACTAATTTGTTCTTTTTTATGAAATTTTTTTCTTTTTTATGATAATTTGTTGTTTTTTATAATGTGTTCTTTTTTATGATAATTTGTTCGTTTTTATGATAATTTGTTCTTGTTTATACTAATTTGTTCTTTTTTATACTAATTTGTTCTTTTTTATAATAATTTGTTCTTTTTTTTGATAATTTGTTCTTTTTTATAATAATTTGTTCTTTTTTATGATAATTTGTTCTTTTTTTATGATAATTTGTTCTTTTTTATACTAATTTGTTCTTTTTTATACTAATTTGTTCTTTTTTATTATAATTTGTGTTTTTATGATAATTTGTTCTTTTTTATGATAATTTGTTCTTTTTTATGATAATTTGCTTTTTTATGATAATTTGTTCTTTGTTATACTTATGTGTTCTTTTTTATACTTATTTGTTCTTTTTTATTATGATATGTTTTTTTATGATAATTTGTTCTTTTTTATGATAATTTGTTCTTTTTTATAATAATTTGTTCTTTTTTTATGATAATTTGTGCATTTTTGTAATAATTTGTTCTTTTTTATACTAATTTGTTATTTTTTATACTAATGTGTTCTTTTTTATACTTATTTGTTCTTTTTTTATACTAATTTGTTCTTTTTATAGTAATTTACTCTTTTTTATACTAATTTGTTCTTTTTTATGATAATTTGTTTTTTTATGATAATTTGTTCTTTTTTATAATAATTTGTTCTTTTTTATGATAATTTGTTCTTTTTTATAATAATTTGTTCTTTTTTATGATAATTTTTTCTTTTTTATGATAATTTGTTCTTCTTTTATGATAATTTGTTCTTCTTTTATGATAATTTGTTCTTTTTATGATAATTTGTTCTTTTTTATGATAATTTGTTCTTTTTTATGATAATTTTTTCTTTTTTATGATAATTTGTTTTGTATGATAATTTGTTTTTTATGATAATTTCTTTTTTATTATAATTTGTTCTTTTTATGAAATTTGTTCTTTTTTATGAGTATTTGATTCTTTCTTATACTAATTTGTTCTTTTTTATAATAATTTCTTTTTAATACTAATTTGTTCTTTTTTATAATAATTTGTTCTTTTTTATGATAATTTTTTATTTTTTTTTATAAGTTGTTCTTTTTTATACTAATTTGTTCTTTTTTATGATAATTTGTTATTTTTTATGATAAGTTTTTTATAATAATTTGTTCTTTTTATAATAATTTGTTCTTTTTTATACTAATTTGTTATTTTTTATAATAATTTGGTCTTTTTTATGATAATTTGTTCTTTTTTATACTAATTTGTTCTATTTTATGATAATTTGTTCTTTTTTATGATAATTTGTTCCTTTTTATAATAATTTGTTCTTTTTATACTAATTTATTCTTTTTTATACTAATTTGTTCTTTTTATACTAATTTGTTCTTTTTTATGAAATTTGTTCTTTTTATGATAATTTGTTGTTTATGATAATTTGTTCTTTTTTATGATAATTTGTTCTTTTTTATGATAATTTTTTATTTTTTATAATAATTTGTTCTTTTTTATGATAATTTGTTCTTTTTATGATAATTTGTTCTTTTTTATACTTATTTGTTCTTTTCTATAATAATTTTTATATTTTTTATAAAAATTTGTCCTTTTTTATACTAATTTGTTCTTTTTTATGATAATTTGTTCTTTTTTATTATTTTTTTATAATAATTTGTGCTTTTTATAATAATTTGTTCTTTTTTATAATAATTTGTTCTTTTTTATAATAATTTGTTCTTTTTTATGATAATTTGTTTTGTTTATACTAATTGCGTCTTTTTATGATAATTTGTTCTTTTTTATGATAATTTGTTCCTTTTTATAATAATTTGTTCTTTTTTCTACTAATATGTTCTTTTTTATACTAATTTGTTTATTTTATACTAATTTGTTCTTTTTTATGATAATTTGTTGTTTATGATAATGTGTTCTTTTTTATGATAATTTGTTCGTTTTTATGATAATTTGTTCTTGTTTATACTAATTTGTTCTTTTTTATACTAATTTGTTCTTTTTTATAATAATGCGTTCTTTTTTATGATTATTTGTTCTTTTTTATAATAATTTGTTCTTTTTTATGATAATTTGTTCTTTTTTATGATAATTTGTTCTTTTTTATACTAATTTGTTCTTTTTTATACTAATTTGTTCTTTTTTATTATAATTTGTGTTTTTATGATAATTTGTTCTTTTTTATGATAATTTGTTCTTTTTTATGATAATTTGTTTTTTTATTATAATTTGTTCTTTTTTATACTTATGTGTTCTTTTTTATACTTATTTGTTCTTTTTTATTATGATATGTTTTTTTATGATAATTTGTTCTTTTTTATGATAATTTGTTCTTTTTTATACTTATTTGTTCTTTTTTATACTAATTTGTTCTTTTTTATTATATGTGTTTTTATGATTATTTGTTCTTTTTTATGATAATCTTTTCTTTTTTATGATAATTTTTTTTTTATGATAATTTTTTATTTTTTATAATCATTTATTCTTTTTTATACTAATTTGTTCTTTTTTATGATAATTTGTTCTTTTTTATGAATATTTTTTACTTTTTATAATAATTTGTTCTTTTTATAATAATTGGTTCTTTTTTATGATAATTTGTTCTTTTTATGATAATTTGTTCTTTTTTGTAATAATAATTAGTTCTTTTTATAATAATTTGTCTTTTTCATGATAATTTGTTATTTTTTATTATAATCTTTTCTTTTTTATAATAATTTGTTCTTTTTATAATAATTTGTTCTTTTTTATGATAATTTGTTCTTTTTTATGATAATTTGTTCTTTTTATGATAATTTGTTCTTTTTTATACTAATTTGTTCTTTTTTATGATAATTTTTTATTTTTTATAATAATTTGTTCTTTTTTATACTAATTTGTTCTTTTTTTTGATAATTTGTTCTTTTTTATGATAATTTTTTTTATAATAATTTTTTCTTTTTATAATAATTTGTTCTTTTTTATAATAATTTGTTTTTTTTTTATAATAATTTGTTCTTTTTTATGATAATTTGTTCTTTTTTATAATAATTTGGTCTTTATTATGATAATTTGTTCTTTTTTATTATAATTTGTTCCTTTTTATAATAATTTGTTCTTTTTTATACTAATTTGTTCTTTTTTATACTAATTTGTTCTTTTTATACTAATTTGTTCTTTTTTTATGATAATTTGTTCTTTTTTATGATAATTTGTTCTTTTTATTATAATATGTGTTTTTATGATAATTTGTTCTTTTTTATGATAATATTTTCTTTTTTATTATAATTTGTTCTTTTTTTTATGATAATTTTTTATTTTTTATAATCATTTATTCTTTTTTATACTAATTTGTTCTTTTTTATGATAATTTGTTCTTTTTTATGATAATTTTTGATTTTTTATAATAATTTGTTCTTTTTATAATAATTTGTTCTTTTTTATGATAATTTGTTCTTTTTTATGATAATTTTTTCTTTTTCATAATAATAATTAGTTATTTTTATAATAATTTGTTCTTTTTCATTATAATGGGTTATTTTTTATGATAATTTGTTCTTTTTTATAATAATTTGTTCTTTTTATAATAATTTGGTCTTTTTTTATGATAATTTTTTCTTTTTTATAATAATTTGTTCTTTTTTTGATAATTTTTTCTTTTTTATGATAATTTGTTCTTTTTTTATGATAATTTGCTCTTTTTTATGATAATTTGTTCTTTTTTATTAACCATTGAAAAACTATCTCCGCATCGAACGAAAACGATAATAATTAGCCCGCTGCCCATGTAATATCAAAGTGCCATACAACATTTTAGTCAGATCTATCTAGTAGTTTCCTGGAAATGTGGAACTGGTAGATATGAGAGAAATAGTATATATCTAGAGTGAAATATGTACGTTATATGTTTAAAAACAAAATTACAACGCAAAATTTTGTAAAATATAAAAACATGTATTTGTTTAAAATTAATATTTCAACATGATACATCATTCTCAGAATGTATATTTCCATGAACTTTCTGTGCCATGATTTTATTAAAACAAAAAAATTATCAGAAGTAAAAATCCGTATGTTTTTCTTTAACGGTAATATATATTTTAATGTCCAGAAGAGAACGTGTTGACGCACAGAGTATAAAATAGTGTGATTGTGTCTCTGTGATATAAAAAAGATATTCTGAGGATGGCGTATTACGTCGAAATATAAATATTTGCTTCATTTACACAATCTTTGCATTACAATTTGGCTTTTAAACGTATTTTATGCGTATTTCATTCGAAAATTTAAAAAACGCTTATACCATGGAAAACACAACTATTATATCTCTGCTATTATGTAAAAGGAACTTTGTGTGTTTGTGTGTGTGTGCGTGCGAGAGTTCGTTCTCTACAGACGGCTGGGTGGATTTTTATGAAATTTTACAAAAATTTACTTTATATATATGGCAATGTTCTTAGATAGGTTTTGTATCGGAATGTCTTCCATAAGTATCGATAGTCGATAATCGGAAAAATCTGATGAAGGAAGGAACAGGTGATTTTGACCAAAGTTAGCACCTTATGCAGGTGCTAACATTACAAGTGCATTTGAGAAGTTTTATTACCAAACAAGCAGAAAATCCCGGCATAAAAATACATTAATAGATTATTTGTTATGACAGAGTAGCGTTCAAAATTAATGTTTCTGTTTAAAAGACAATTGAACCATGATACTTGACTTTTTCATTTTAAACTTAAAGCAATTATCACCGCAAAGACCAGGCATATCAAATCAATAATAGCTTATTTGATAAGACAGAAACACGTTCGAAATGAATGTTTTTGTTTAGAGCACAACTGAACCATGATACTTGAGCTTTGCATACTTTAATTCAAACCATTATATAAAAATAATTTTATAAAATCAACAGTAAGTTCTCTACAGTTCAATGTAGGCTGCAAAGCATACCACTGCGGAAAGGCGTGTGAAGCTTCCTCTCAGTGCATCGCCATGAGTCCCAGTCACTAAAGCAGGCAATCAACTTGATTGAAAAATGCGTGATTTCACCGATTTCTATGACAATAAAAATATGGAAGTTCATTCAATCTCGAGCAATGTCCGATATCCCTGCCAGTATATATATATATATATATATATATATGTGTGTGTGTGTGTGTGTGTGTGTGTGTGTGTGTGTGTGTGTGTGTGTGTGTTGAAAATTATGGAAATAATATTCCAATATGATGGATAAATGAAAAAAGAATAAACGAAATTATTCATCCCTAGGAAGTCTTGAAATAAAGACGAAACGCTGCTGAACATATAATTTGGTTTATTTCTTTTTAATCTCTCGCTCTCTCTCTCTCTCTCTTTATCTCTCTCCACACACACACAGACACACACATATATAATGCATACGCATATACATGTACAAAAAATGTAAGCATGGTTTCGTAAGTGCATGTGTAATGAATATAGAATTGATGTTGCCATGGATACGCCTCTTTTTGTTTTCTATTTAGAATCATTCTTTATCTCAATGGACTTTGTCTGAATGAACAAGTCTCATCGTAACCTCTGTGGGTGGTGATATCGCGGCGTTCGTCCCCTTTAAAGATCTGCCATTCATGAAAGGCCATCAACTGTAAAAACATCCTTCTGTACTTGGCTGTCTTTTCTGCCGCCAAACATTTCGCTGCTGCTTTTAAGTGAGCGCCTCGCTTTTGTGCCCTGCTTGTTTTCTTTTAAGGGTTGGCCGGAAAAAGAATTAACTGCTTTTCATCATTGTGTGACTTTTTATAATACTTTACCGTATGCCTCGGCGGATGGGAGATTATACTGCGAAACTCAATAAAGTTCGCACTAAGAGTTCGTATGCAACATTATCTTTAAATGCGTCCATTTTATTTTAAAGCCAAATTCCCGTTTCATTTCGTTCAAAATTTTTAACAGTACAATTAATTTTTAAGGAAAGAAAATTATTTCTCAGGCAAATAAAATAATGTCCTGCTAAATAAATCACAAGATTAACTTCAGATTGGCTCTTTGGCGTATAATATGTTTTTATCGTTCAACACATTTGTTTCAGTTTCTAATCATTTGTTAGACATATTGAAATTAATTGCGTCTTGTTTTTTGTCGGTTGAAATGAACGCTAATCCGTTGCAAATTAAAAAAAAATTTTTTTTAATACAACATACTTCTTCGATAAACGATAAAAATAATTCATGTGAACTCTTTCGGACTTTTTGCGACAAGAGCAGAGGGCCGCTTGAAATATAAAAAATAAAATATTAAATATAAAAACAGCATCGGATTTATGCTGCAAAAATCCTCATAACCTTCAAATTACTATTCAAGAAGCATACGTAGACTTTTATGCATTATAGATTTTTTGTATATATATATATATATATATATATATATATATATATATATATATATATATATATATAGTGCCGGCAAAAAGAAAGTCTGCACTTGTAATTTTTTCAAAACTGCAAATTTAAGCTAAATTTAATGTAACTGTTTAAACAAATTATACCTCATTTGATTCTCCTTTTATTCCTCTATATTTTTACTTGTTCATATTTGACATTTAATTGAAATATTCTAGTGTTCACGTCAATTTTAGAAAATTATTTCAAATTGAGAAGGCAAAAAGAAAGTCCGCAGGAACAAATTCGCTTAAAACCAGCTTAAATTATCGCCCCTAAATCAGTTTAAAATATCCACCAACAGGCAAGAAAGCATCTCTAATCGTAATTGTTGTTGTTCCAGGTGATACAATGTAACATTTAGCCATTTGCAACGATTTTCTCTTAGTGATTGTCAGGAGTTCATTAATCTCCACCTTTCTGGTTTATCCAATCGAGAAATCGGCCGCAGATTGAAATGTGATGAGAAATCGGCACGAAAGACTGTGCAAAAGCACCAAAACACCAGCAGTCTTCATGATGCCCTTAAATCTGGTCGTACTAGTGTTACTTCTAACAGTGAAGACAATGCTATCAAGATCCACAGCCTAAGAAACAGATTTGAAATGCCCCCCCCCGCCAAATCCAACAACAGTGCAATCTTGTTAAAAACTGCTCTCTTTCTACTGTCACGAACAGATTAAAGGAATTTAATTGGCTGAGATATGTTGCAAGACGCAAGCCAATGATTTCTGTGAATAACAGAAAGGGCCGTCTGGACTTCGTCAGATGCAATTAAGACTATGACTCTTCATATTCGTCAAAAGTACTTTTTAGAGACAAAAGCAAGTTCAATAGGCTAGATAGTGATGGTAGGTAGTATGTTCTTCGGAAAAAAAGACAAAGAACTTAATCCTATGTGCTCAGTTTCAACGCTGCAATGTGGTGGAGGTTCAGTTTTGGTGTGGGGCATTATTAGTACCAATGGTCCAGGGCCTATAGTTCGCTTGCAAGGTCGAATTAATTCGACCAAGTACATTAATATGTTGACTGAGCATTTTCTACCATACTTCGGTCGGAATTTGGATGATAATCCCATTTCTATGCAGGTTAATGCTCCCATCCACACAGCTGGCAATGTCAAGAGGTTCCTGGAAGAGCATGATATTCTGTGTTTGGATTGGCCTGCACAATCTTCAGACCTCAATACTATCGAAAACGTATGGTATTACATCAAGCAACAATAATAAAATTTCAAATTTTAAAGAACTTTGAACAGAACGAAAGAAAAGTGGAATTCTCTTTCCCCGGAGTATTGCTGCAGTTTAATTCAAGGAATTTTCAAAAGATTGCAGGCTGTCAAATTGCAGAAAGGCTATGTTACTAAATGATAACTAGTTCATTGTGTTCCTTTTGTATTTGTGTTAATGTAAAAATTACATTTAAATAACAATTTTCCATTTTGCGGACTTTCTTTTCGCCTCCTCAATTTGAAGTTATTTTTTAAATTGACGTGAACACTAGAATATTTCAATTAAAAGTCAAATATGAACAGGTAAAATTATAGAACAATAAAAGGCCAATCGAATGAGATATAGTTTGTTGAGACAGTTACATTAAATTTAGCTTAAATTTGCAGCTTTTGAAAAATACAAATGCGGACTTTCTTTTTCCGCCCGTATATATATATATATATATATATATATATATATATATATATATATATATATATATATATATATATATATAATGTTGAGATTTTCGTCGCACTGAAATTGATGCTAAAACTTAATTTCCCATTTAAAAATTATTAAAACAGAACTTTTTATTATACTCAGTCATAGATATGTGAGCGGCAAAATAAATTTAACTAATTTGCATATTCTTCGAAAAGCAAACTTTAATTATTCGTTTTTATAGTTTCTCATCGGATCTTTAGTTTATTTCATTCATTTAACTGGGTTCTATTTATGCATATTTTCTTTATTGTGCATAATTGCATAGAATTTTGGCTTAAAACGTTCTTGCACAAATATATATGTACCGAGCACGCTTAAATAAATTTATATATATGGATTCAATCAAGATTAAAACCTAACCGATTTATACAAACTCTTTGATAGACTCATAAATATTATTAGTTAAAGACTAACATAATTAATGCAAATAACCCAACCGAAAACATCAGATGGTGAATAATTTTCATATCAGATCTTTGATGGAATGTGTTATTTGCAGTGGCGTAGCCGGGGCGGTCCGTTCAAATGTCACCCCAATGACCCCCACTTCACTCTATGTAAACGGAATTTTTATGTAATATTAAACGGTTCTTCTGTTCGGTTTATGTCGGTGCGTTACTTACGGAATACGATTAATTAAACTGCAGAAATACCTGCTTAAAAGCTACACAAGTTCTATAATTGATTATCCCCCTCCCCAAAAGAACGAAAAAGATAAAAATACGTTTTGGTAAACCGCTTGTGACAGCATTATTAGAGTCCTAAATTATGGGATAAAGAAATGAACGAATCTCTTAGTAAAGGTAAAAGAAAGTTGTCTCTCTCTCAGAACAATGACAAATTGTAAAACAACGCCAGTCACATAATAAATGGATGAATAAATAAATTAATAAATAGTTGCTATGAACAAGAAGAAAAGGGGGCGTTAGAAACACAGTCGAAGAGAAACGTCGAAAAGGAAAAAGGAAAAATCAGTAACTAAAATCGAAAAGATGGTTTGAAAACAAAAACGACACGCAACAGTCGATCTGCCTTATCAACTTACAAAATGAAGCGAATAAAATAAAATAGAAGAGGGTCAACTGATGACAAGCGGGGCTGACATCAAATGGATCGGCTTCGTAAACGTTCAACTGGCACTGGTGAATGTTGCTAGTAAATATTTTTCGCAAATAGTCTATTTGTAATTGATTGAAATATTGAAATGGCATTATTCGCCGTTAATTATCAGAATGCAATTTAAAAATAATTGGTGATTGATATGCAAAATCATCTCATTTTACAGACGACTTAATAAATAGTTGCAAATAACAGGACAAACGTGCATGTTTTTATCTTCATTATAATGATTTCATCGGTTGTTATGCTGTCAATATAAGATATATGTAGAAGATTGATATGTTTTACTGTAAAACGAAAAGGTTTAGATAATGATAATAGTAATACCACTACAAATGATAATGGTAAATTAACGCTCCGAGCTAAAACACCAACAAAAAGGAGATACTAATATTTGAGGATGTGTGAACATCTTGAAAACTTAGTGAAAAAAAGATGGTCTTTTAAAAAAAGATAGGCAGACATGAGGAGAAGAAGGGATTTCAGTTCAGAACTAAGATTGCCTTTTATCGAAGGAATTCTTAATTCTTGGTAAGTAAGTAATATAGACATGGAAATTCATTTAAATCAAAGAACTGGCGTCAAAGGTTTTTTCTGTCATACAGGCGTGAAAATTCAAGAATTCATTTATACTTCAGTTTTTGGAAATGTCTCAAGATTGTTTTACACATTCTGGCAAACTCTAATAGGATTTTCCAGGGTTAGCTAGCGAGTAGAAACCAAATAGTAGTTCTTATTTGGGACGCCAAGACGTCAAATTTCAATCCGCCATTTTGTTACACCAAAAGTTGATAGGTATCATGTGCCTTATCAAAATAAAACTCTAACGAAAGAGAAGTTTATTTTTTATTTTTACATTTTTATCTAGCGAATACACATAAATTACATATGAAAAACCACGCTCATTATTTTTTTAATTCCAAATTATGCAACGGGATGAAGTTGATTTTTTCTTAAACGAAACTGGCTTGTTTTGACAGAATTGCGTGTGGCATACCGGTAAAGCATTTTTCTAAATAATAAAATCAAATAAAGTCTATATTCACAAGAATCTTTATACATTTATCTAGCGAATCAACATAAAATTATGTATGAAATATCACGTTTATTATTGTAATTTTTAAGAGTCTATCGTCAAGTTGTCGTTTTCTTTTAAAATACATTATTCTAAGCGCAAAAAATTAAAATAAAATATTAATAAAAATATATTTATTTTTCATATAACGAATACAAAAGTAATTATTGAAATATTAAATCAAAATTTTGAAATTATGCAAGGGAGATAAATTTTATATTTTTCGAAAATAAGATTAACTTATTTTTGATAAATATAACTAGAAAAACTTATTTTCACCTCTGGTCACGTATCTTGAAACTGTTTCACTTTCAACGTATAAAGATTCTATAAACTTTATTCAATTTTATTCTTTAGATAACATATTTTAGCGGGACGTCACACAATTTTATCAAAACGGGTCAGTTTCGTTTTAGAAAAACATCAACTTAAT
The DNA here is from genome assembly GCF_053919585.1 of Euprymna scolopes. Lineage (NCBI taxonomy): Eukaryota > Metazoa > Mollusca > Cephalopoda > Sepiida > Sepiolidae > Euprymna > Euprymna scolopes. The sequence continues at coordinate 63,146,909 of NC_136510.1, forward strand.
CCCCATTGCATAAATTGGATTTTTTTTTATTAAATGGACGTGTTTTCTCATATGTAATTTTATTGTTATTAGCTAGATAAATGTATAAAGATTCTTGTAAAAATAAACTTTATTTATTTTTATTCTTTAGAAACATATACCGATCCGCCACAAACCGATTATCAAAAAGTCAGTTTCATTTTAGAAGCAAAACATCGACTTTAGCTCAGTTATTGGATCTTTTAAAATGATACACGTGTTTTTTCATATATATTTTTTTCTTTATTCGCTAGATAAAAATGTACAAATTAGTTTTTTTCTATAGAAATTTGTTTTTATGACCGAATAATATTTAGCGTACTTTTTGGCAAACCAAAATCGCGGATTGAAATCTGGCGTCCTGGCGCCCCCCCCTCCAAAAAAAATACCCGAAACCAACTAGATAAAAAGAAATCGGATATTTTTGAACCGGAAGTTAGGCTATAAATTTTCGATTCCAATACCCTTAAAAGTTCCAATTTTTCCTCTTCCTGATTCCGATCCCGATTAATCGCCCCAACACTAATATATAAGTGATCTCGTCTGTCTGCAGAACGGTCTCTACTAAACTACTTTGTCAACTTTTGGTCTACAGACTTGAAACTTTATATATATAGACGATTTGAACCTGTGGAAAAAATTCGATTTGTTTTTGAGCAGGCAAAAAATTCTGCTAAGGAGTCAAAATTGCAAAAGAATTGAAACATGGTAGGCGTAAGTTCACTAAACACGTTACTTCTACGCATGCGCAAATATAAATTTATATGTAAAAATTGTTGAATTTTAAAAGTTTTCTTATCTATCTGTCGTTACCTCAGATGATAACGAATAAAGCGCGAAATGTTTTGATCTCGATTGCAGCTGATGTTACCAAATCGTTTTTATCTTTAGAAATCACTACTTTATATTGAGTCAAATATAATAAATAGAGAATTGACTTTATAATAATGAATATGAAATCTGCATAAATTAAATTATCATATTTTAGCTTATTTTAAACGTGTTATTTCTACGCATGCACAAATGTATATTTGTACGTTTAACAGCATTACTTTTTAAAGTTATTGTACGCATATAGACATCTCAGATGGTAATGAATAACGTTCGACGACAATATGTTTTGATTTCGATTTTAGTTGATGGCACCCGTTATTTTTTAAAAGCCCTACTCTATTTTTGGTACATAATAAAAATCAATATATGATTGGCTTTATAATTGTTGTGGTGGCGACACACATTCATTTGCATATGTGGATAGTAATTACACATAAATAGGAAGACTCAGTTAGTCTGAGTGTGTGTTCACCAGAAGCCACCGAAGGCCGATATGTTCTCCAGCAAAGACTCTCTTATTTGACACCATTATGTAAATATCCTGTAAAATATACCTTTTCCTAATACACTTCTTATTTGATCTACCTTTGTTTGTGAGTCGTCATTTGTATTGCTTTCTACGTTATTTGTTTCAACCTGCAAACTTAACAGTGACGACGAGGATGAACGTCAAATATAACAGTTTGACGAAGAAATGGAAAGAACTCACTAAAAAAAAGTACAACGCAACGGTTGACCTTTCTAAGGAATACAAGTTTTGACGAACGAAATAGTCGTAAAAACGCATTTTACGCTAAAGAGAAGTTTGACTCAAGCAGAAAAAATGAACAATTCAGCGAACATTGGAAAACTGTAAACTATTTTCCTCGCGAAGTACAACACTAAAAGAAAGAAACGGTTGTTTCCCAAATTCCAAGAACAAAAACTACATTCAGGTTAAAAAAAAGTAACCTCGATTAATAGTATTTTATTTACTAAAATACTAGTCGGAAAAAAGAGACAAACCAAAACCTTTAATTGCAGTATCAAAGAAAAAAAAATCGAACGTGGCAAAAAAAAGCGACGCTTTACACCGTTTCCCGTGGAATCCATCTTAAAAAAATAACAAACTGTAAAAGTGAATTTTTGTAAAACGACAAACAGATTCGTATTACTAAATTACGAAGAACAGATTCGTATTACTAAATTACAAGGAAGTAACATACGAACAAAAAAAAGTTCACCAGTGGATTTCTTAAATTGCTGTAAATACCAACTAAAGACTTTTTGGTAAACCAAATTTTTCTCTTCGGTATTTAAAAAAAATATACCACAGTTAAACTGAAATCAAGAAAAGATTTTTTTAAAAACTAAAGTTGTCACTGTATAACGGATAAGACAGTAAAACGTCACGCAAAAAAAAAAAAATTAAATGTAGTCCATACATTTTATTTTTTTCAATTGTGACTCGAGTTGAAAAACTTTTCTTTTTTTTTCTATGGAAAGAGTTGTACTTAAGTTCGGCTGTTATTTATTAGTAAATGCCTAAAACGGAAAAGTAAATCGTATTTTGTGGTTTCAGCAAAAGCCTCAGTTCTTATGTTGTGGTTGGATGAGCTTGACTCGCTAGCGAAGTGAGAAAATATTATTCGAGCAGCGATATTACTATTGAAAGCAGGAACTATGAATTTTTTTTTTTGTAACACAAGCCATTTTATATGGTACGGATATTGTGTTGCATGTGAAATTGTACAATTTTCTTCGTAACTGCATTACTGCTACTGAAGGATACAAAAAAAAATGGAAGATTTATCTAGAATATTAATGCAATTTTTGCAGACGCAACAAAGGACGCAATCCGAGCTAGATGCACGTAGAGAGGAGAAATTATTGAAATGGCAAATGGAACAAGAAGAAAGGCAGAAGAAATTACAATTTGAGCAAGAAGAAAGGCAGAAAAAATTACAACTTGAACAAGAAGAAAGGCAGAAGAAATTACAATTTGAATATGAAGAAAGGCAAAATGAACGTTTTGCTGAAACACTGGAACGATTAAAAATGTTCGTATTGAAAAATAGCGAAAACCTGTTTGGAATAGATTTAATTGAGATATTTGGACTCTGGGATAAGCCAATTAATACATTCTGTAAAAAAATAGAATGAACTACTCGAACAACAGAAAATATAAAAGAGGACTTAAAAAAATTATTCCCTGATGTATTTATGACTAAATTAGGTCGTTGCAATAAATTTAAGGCCTCGTTTGAACTTAAAGAAAACACCAGCCCAATTTTTAGAAAAAAGCGAAACGTTCCGTTCGCTGGGTTGGAAAAGATTAATAAAGAATTAGACAGATTGGAACAGACAGGAATACTATCAAAAATAGAACATAGCGACTGTAGCCACCGTATATGTAAAGAAAAAGAATGATGAAATCAGAGTGTGCGCAGACTTTTCGACAGGTCTAAACTCCATATTACAAGATTACCATTACCCTCTACCAAGCCCAGAGGAAATATTCACAAAGTTGAATGGTGGTAATATCTTCTCAAAGATAGACTTGAACGACGCGTATTTACAAATACCGGTCGAGGAGAATTGCTCAAAAATACTATGCATCAACACGCATAAGGGATTGTACAAATACAACCGGTTGCCCTTTGGCATCAAAGTAGAGCCTGCCGTTTTTCGATAAGCGATGGACACCATGCTAAGTGGTATTGAGTGCGCATGTGCATACTTGGACGACATTGTTATCAGGAGCAAATCCCTAGAAGAACATAAGGAGCATTTAAAACAAGTATTCACTCGAATACAAGAATTCGGGTTTAAAGTAAAAGAAAATAAATGCGACTTTTGTATGAGTGAAATTAAGTATCTTGGACATATAAAAATAAACTTGGGCGACGTCTAGACCCAGAAATATCTGCGGCAATAAAAAAAAACATGCCAGCACCTAATAATGTAACAACCTTGCAGAGTTTCTTAGGACTCGCAAGGTAATACCAATCTATTATTGAAGGGAAGCATAATTTGCGAGCTCCCTTAAATGAGCTACTAAAAAAGGACACACCTGGACGCAAGAATGTCAAACTGCTTTTGACAAAATAAAGAGCGCACTAACATCTGAATTATTTCTAACTCACTATGACACAAAATTAAATATAGTCGTCGCTAGTGACGCTAGTTCCTACGGCATAGGAGCATGCATTCAACATATCATGCCTAATGGATCTAGAAAGCCGAGAGCTTACGCTTCGAGAACGCTGCTTCCAGCAAAGAAGGCGTATTCACAGATTGAAAAAGAAGCGTTGAGTATAATCTTTGCAGTGACTAAATTCCACCGATATCTATATGGTAGACAATTCATACTTGAAACCGACCATAAACCATTAGTCACAATCTACGGATCAAAAAAAGGATTGCCTGTATACACCGCAAATAGATTGCTGCGCTGGGGTACGATCCTACTGAATTACGATTTCCAGCTACAACATCTTGCATCGAAAAATATTTGCCATGCGGATGGACTTTCAAGACTGATACCACAGAAACATAATTTGGAAGAATCAGTGATTTCAGCAATTCGAACAAACATCGAAGTGAAAAATATGGTAGCAAACATCATTAGAGAACTACCGGTAACATTGTCGGACATTAAAAGAGAATCCGATAAAGATGAATATATAAATGATATAAAAGAAAAAAATATAAATGACAAAAAGGTTCAGGAAATTTTTTCCATATGTAACGATGTGTTATTATATAGCGAGAGAGTAGTAATACCTAAAACGTTGCAGAAGAGGATTTTGAGAGACTTCTACACAGGACATCCGGGGATAAATCGGATGAAGTCTCTAATGAGAAGCTACGTATACTGGCGTAACATGGACGTCGACATAGCTACAACAATAAATAGATGTGAAGGATGCCAGTTAGCGGCAAAATCCCCACCTATAGTACACAAACCTTGCCCGAAAACCGACCACCTATGGTCGAGAATCCACATGGACTTCGCTGGTCGAGTAGGAGAAAATTACTACTTAATTGTAGTAGATAGTTATACAAAATGGCCTGAGGTAATGCGTTGCAGGAATCCAACAACGAACAACTCAATAAGATTCCTACACGAGTTATTTGCACGATTTGGTGTACCAGACACATTGGTCACTGACAATGGAAGTCAATTCACATCCACAGACTTTAAGGAATTTTGTGACACGTTCCAAGTCAAGCATATCACTACCGCCGTATCATCCAAGATCGAACGGCCTCGCGGAGAGGTTCGTGGACACGTTAAAACGAGCGTTGAAAATATCCATTGGGATACCAACGGAAAAAGCTTTGCAACAATTTTTGCAAATATATAGGATAACACCGCACCCTAATACCCCGTCAAACATATCACCAGCTGATTTAATGTTTGCCAGAAAGGTGAAATCAGCGTTTGATAAACTATTGCCAAGACAGGCAGTTGTCCGAAACACTACGCACATGATAAGAAAGAAATATAACTCAGGAGATCGAGTATATTTCAAGTGCTACAGGAATAACACTTCTTACTGGGAATGTGGAGTAGTGAATAAACACATTGGTGATTGTACATACATGATTAAAGGTCCACAATATATACATAAAAGACACCTGAACCAAATAAAAAACGCCACATTCAAGATGGTGATTATACAACAACGGTTGAAGAGGAGGAAACCATGGACATTATATACGAATCCTTTAATTTGGAACCGCCTCAATATACACCTGAACCCCGAAGATCAGGTAGAAAAATAAAGTTTAATGAACCATTAATGTTAAATCCCAAGAGAAAAATATATTGAAATCTGTGCGACTTCAAATCTTGGGAGGAGGGTGTTGTGGTGGCACACATTCATTTGCATATGTGGATAGTAATTACACATAAATAGGAAGACTCAGTTAGTCTGAGTGTGTGTTCACCAGAAGCCACCGAAGGCCGATATGTTCTCCAGCAAAGACTCTCTTGTTTGACACATTATGTAAATATCCTGTAAAATATACCTTTTCCTAATACACTTCTTATTTGATCTACCTTTGTTTGTGAGTCGTCATTTGTATTGCTTTCTACGTTACTTGTTTCAACCTGCAAACTTAACAATAATAAATTATAAATACGAAATGTCTATAGACTAAAATATATTTATGCTTATTTTATGAATGTATATATATACTGTCGAAACGTGAGAATTACACGTGAGATGAGGACAGTAGTCCGAATAATTCAAATAATACGAATATTTTCATTTTGTTTAGCATGTTATATACATTATTTTTTTGTTTTAAATATAATTTGGAATGCAAAGTAAATTTGTATGAAGCAACATAGCATGACATGGCCGGGCTTATCTTCTTATTTTGTCTGATTCTTTCTACGTGGAGATTACCAACACCAATAATTGAAAGTGATGTAATCGGTTTGATTTGAACTTGGCACGCCCATCTAGCCGGACCACATTATTAATCATTTCACCACAGTCGCTTCCTCTTGGAAGTTAAATTAAATTATTACAGTATCAGTTAGTTCAATAAAATTATTAACTGAACGAAATGATCAAATCATGGTTATTCGATATGAGTATTGTTCTCACCTGATTTCAAATCAACATGTCGGTAATCATGCATTTATTGATCCACTCTGAAATAATAACGTAATTATTTAAAAAGCCATTCTTAACATGGGGAGGGGAGGGCGTTTTGTACCTATTCTGTATAATTGAATAAAAAAACATAAAACTTTAAGGTATTTTTTTAGATTAGGCCCACCTCTACAATTTTCTTTTAAATTACGACTTTTGAGGTTTTCGACTATGCTGAGTACGTAAATCACATTGAAATTGTGCAGAAATAAGTAGTTATCGAAATATAAAAAGTTGTATTATGCATTGTATTCTTTGGCGGCCATCTTTGTTACGCGCGTAAATTTTTTATGGCGCGCGCACACGCGTAAAAAAGATGGTCACTAAAGAATATAATGCATAATACAACTTTTTATATCTCGATAACTACATATTTCTGCAAAATTTCAATACGATTTCCGTATTCAGCATAGTTGAAAACCTTTAAAAGTCGTCATTTAGAAGAACATTGTGGAGGTGGACCTAATCTAAAAATTAAACTAATGATTAAACTTGGAAATACGATTTAAAAAAATAGCGCGGATCAGTAAGTGCATTAGCATCGACATGTCAATAACTTCCCAAACTTTCAACGTTCAATATACATGGGAATCCGCTAAGTATTTTAAACTAATAAAATTATTTTTTATTCAACAATTTTTTACAAAAATAGAAAATTTTCAAATTGCTGTGATTTTTTGAAAAATTGTTATTTCTGTATTTTTTAAAAACTAATAAAAAGTATTAAAAAAGATTTGTTTACGAAAATGAAACAAAATACATGCGCATTGCAAATTTTGTTGTAGATGGAGCAGGTTCGCAGGAATTGAAAATTTATTTATTTTTCAGATGCATAACCTATTAAAATCGGACGTGCATTGCCATTTGCAGCTTTTTTATATTAATATTTAGTCCCAGCTACCTATTTCTACACTATTAATTAGTCTTTACACGTTTCTATAATTTATCTGTTCTTTTTTTCTGCGGTTCTCGTAAAATCGTTGGGCGTTTTCATTTAATTTTTCTTCTATATTTTTTTACTATAATTATTCCAATTTCTGCGAACCTGCGTCATCTATAATAAAACCTGCCATTCACGTTTGAAAATCGAACACACGCCTAGCGAAGGGAGACATACCGAAATATAGCTTCACGGACACACTACCTGACCATTTGAGACGAGTAAGAACATGTAAAATATCGTGTAAAACACATGTATATACAGTTAAAGCCAAAATTATTGTCACCCTTTCAATTTTTGCGTTTTTGGAGAAAAAAACATTTTTTCACTAATTATTTTTATTAAAGTGTTGATGAACATTTATATCGACCATCTACAGATCTCCTGAAACACTTTTAGTTTATTATAAAATATTCAAAATAAATATTATTAATGATAACAAAAAACAGACGAATTCAAATTTATTGGCACCAATGATTTTTATCATAGAATTCAATTTATGCAAAATAATACTTATTTATTATGATTTGGGTATTGCATCATCTTTTAGAACGTTCCAAAGCCTTCTATAAATAAGGTGCATTAGTCAATCCTTTACTTTTGGACAAAGCGGGAGAGGGCAGAGCGGTAGCTCTAGATATATCTAAGGCTTTTGACAGGGTATGGCATGAGGGTCTCCTCAGGAAGATTAGATCTTACGGTATCACTGGTAGAATACTTAACATAATTAAATCCTTCTTAGATAAGAGAAAAATCCAGGTTGTCCTCGACGGTCGTACATCTAAACAATATGATATAAATGCGGGAGTGCCCCAGGGATCTATCCTTGGACCTCTGCTGTTCCTGATATTCATAAATGACCTCCCCGACAAAATTGCCTCTGAGATGGGTTAATATGCTGATGACACCACACTCTATAGCAGGCACGACAGGAAAACAAATGAACATATATCTAAAGTAATGGCAGAAACACTAGAGGATGACCTCCAATCAGTAGTGGAATGGGGACAAAAATGGATGGTAACGTTCAATGCCACCAAGACAAAACTGGTTTCATTCAATAATTACAAGAAACCTTCTCTACCACCTATAGCAATGGCCAACGACTCTTTATCTGAGAGTACGTCTCTCAAGCTCCTTGGCCTAACGTTCACAGGAAACATGAGTTGGAACAATTACATCGAGGGAATTGCCAGGGCCGCTGCAAGGAAGGTGGGCTCTCTCTACCGTGCTAGAAAACTTCTAACACCCGAAAGTATCCTGTACCTCTATAAGGCCACTATTCGCCCATGTATGGAGTATTGCTGTCATATTTGGGCCGGTGCATCGGCTACTAGTCTCTCGCTCCTTGACAGGGTTCAAAAGAGAGTCGCAAATCTGATAGGCCCTAAACTGGCATCTAAACTTCAGCCTCTGTCCCATCGTCGAAACGTTGCATCCCTCTGCCTGTTCTACAAGTATTATAATGGTGAATGCTCTGAAGAACTGCAAGCAGTTGTGCCCCCACGACGTAAACACCCTCGACAGACCCGACAAGCTGCAAAATCCCACCCCACACTGTAGAGATCCCTAGATGTAAAAGATCTTTCTACTCCAGTAGTTTCTTCCCCAGAACTGCTAGACTTTGGAATTCCATTCCAGGTCACTGCTTCCCCAACTGTACTGACATGCATAAGTTCAAGTGCAACGTGAACCAACATCTCGCTGCCCTAATCCCTACATAGTACCCCAGTAGATGTTTCCCCTGATAGTAGCCCCCTACACCAAAGTGGCAATGTGCCTTGTTTGGGGTGAAAATGTAATAATAAAAAAAATAAAAATAAAAAATATAACACCAGACTGCAAAGATGGCTAAAATTAAGGAACACAGTTTCGATGTCAGACAGAAAATAGTGGATGCACACATGAAAGGTAGTTGGATACAAATCCATTTCTAAGCGTTTTGAAGTTCCTGTGTCAACACTGAGAAACATTATCAAGAAGTATTGTGTTTTCAATACGATTCAAAACTTGACGGGTCGAGGCCGTAAAAAGAAAATTTATCCCAGAACTGTACGACAAGTCATTCCAGAAGTGGAAAAGGACCCGAAAACTACTAGTAAGAAAGTAGTCCAACAATTAAGCGATCAAGGTATTGAAATTTCTGTTTCGGCATTGAGGAGGGCACTGAAGTCACACGGGATTCAGGGGTACCGACCAAGGAAGACTCCTCTCCTCTCCAAGAAACATGTTAAAGCCGCTTACAGTTTGCTCGGGATTTTATTGACAAGGATTCAGCCTTTTGGGGTTCAGTTTTATGGTCAGATGAGACTAAAATCGAACTTTTTGGCAGCAGAGATGTGTCGTTTGTGTGGCGGGAGAACGGAGAAGCTTTCAACCCAAAGAATACAGTCCCTACGGTGAAGTATGGTGGAGGAAACCGTATGTTTTGGGGTTGCGTTTTGGCTAATGGCACTGGAAAACTTGTCACTGTGGATGGCATCATGAGGCAAGATCAATACATTAAATATTGACTGAAAATCTGAAACCTTCTGCAGAAGCCCTTAGTCTTGGAACCAACTGGGTCTTCTAACAAGACAATAATCCAAAACATCCGGCGAAATCGGTGAAGAAATGGCTTTTGGATAATGAAATAAACGTCCTGAAGTGGCCAAGTCAAAGTCCGGACTTTAATCAAATGGAAAACTTGTGGGCTGCGGTGAAGGCGAACGTGAAAAGAAGGAAACCAAGGAACCTGAGGGAATTAGAAGATATCGCCAAGGAAAAATGATTTAATATTCCTGTTGATGTGTGTAGAAATTTAGTAATGTCGTATAGAAAACGTCTGGAAGCTGTTATTAAAAACAAAGGCTTTGCAAGTGGCTATTGATAAAGGGTGCCAATAAATTTGAATTCGCCTGTTTTTTTGTTATCATTAATAATATTTATTTTTAATATGTTATAATAAATTAAAAATGTTTCGGGAGATCTGTAGATGGTCGATTTAAATGTTCATCAACACTTTAATAAAAATAATTAGTGAAAAAATGTTTTTTTCTCCAAAAAACATAAAAATTGAAAGGGTGACAATAATTTCGGCTTTAACTGTATATACATGTCTGGTTATACATATGTACACACATGAATTGGATGAATAAAAGTGAAACTGTATAACTGGTTCCACCATTACATCTTACGTTGGTCAGTTTGAGTTCATCCGTCACACCTTTGTATTGTTCTTTAAACTTATTTTTTTTCTGATGGAACCAATATATTTTTGTTTCATGTGACGAAGATTTTACCTGTAAAAATGTGATTTTCATCAGTAACATTTTTGTATGAACAAAGTGTAGTATCTGTTTTGATGTTACACTCATTTTAATGTGATATAGGTTAATGGGGTAATGTTCCTACTATACTAACTGAAGTTCTTTTTATTATTTTTGTTCTAACCTAAAGTTCTCCCGTTTTTTGGCAGATGGATTTTCCCACATTCATGACTGACATTGTGTCAAATTTGGTCTTGTGATGAGGTAAGTTCCATAACATTATTATTTTAAAACCCATTCTTAACATGGAAAAGGTAGGGGTATAATTAACTATGTTGTACTTTCATTGAACAATTTAATGAACACTATTGATAAAAATTGACTGAAATTAAAAGTCTTATGCCTCTCCGCAAAGTTAAAATCTACTTTTTCTTGGTTCGTACGTTTAAACAGCTATAAATAGAAGTGATAGAAGCAGCAGCAGCATTGCCGTAAGCAGTCAAAAGAAAGTGTTGTTCTGTTTCAAATTACTGAAAAATAACGATATGTTTTCGAAAATATTATGAAAATGAGTGTGGTGTCTTAGCCTAACAATTTGCACTTTCATCTAACAATCAATGAGACAAAAAACTATATAAAAATAAATGTTAGCAAGATAAGTTACTGTTCTACTTATATTGATAAGTGTTTTAGTTGAGGTATTCGTCGGTATTCGTGTTATTTTCAGTTTTTATGTTTCCATAAAGCTAATAAACACAACTATCGTTAAAAAATAATTTAATTTGAATTATAGAATCTATAAAGAAACGAAAACAATACGTTCCGTTATCTATGTAAAAATAGTACGGAACTCTAACAACGTAGTAAAAAGAAATACCACAAAATATGGAACTCGCAAATCTTATCCCGAAACATTTCGCACGTTCCCGGTTTGGTACGTTACTAATGAATTTATAACGTAGGCGTCTAAATCCATCGTATAGTCTTGTGGAAGCGAAGAGATCCAGTAGATAGTATGTTGATTCGTTAGGGCTACTGTGGTTAAATACAATGACCCCACAACTCAATCTTCACTCTTCAATCCTACAGTCCAATACACTTCTGACAGTAATTGCTTCTGCCAAACAAAAAAGACACCCTCTCTCCCAAATACAGGCTTTTTATAGGACAAAACCGTCCAAAGTTATTTGCATACTCTTCCCATGATCTCTAGTCTATAAATAGACGCAGTGGCCATTCTCTTCTTCTTTCTTCTTTCACTCTCTGAAGCGGGCGTTGCCAGTGGTAAAAGGTTTGCACGATTTTTTTTTTTTTTTTACTACACGCCCCCATGATCATTAAAGATCATTCACATCTCATAATCCCGTGTCCAGATCGGCGCATTGCGTTCTCTTTACGGTCTCTGCATCGGCACCGGTTCATCTTCATCACTCCCTGGCTCAGTACCACCATCCTCATCACCTAAATGGACCACACGCCTTAAATATAAAACATGTCGTGGCATTCCATTGACACTTAAGTTGTTTGGGGATTGCACTCCCGTTATCACTCCTCTTCCCCACTGCGTTGTGCATCGGGCATTAGGCGGTTTCACCCAAACTTCTTCTCCTATTTGGATTCTGGCTGGTCCTTGATCATTAATTTCCGGTGACATGTCTCTAGGATGCCTCCATTCGTAATTAAAGATTGCTCTATGTGGTACTGTGTCATCTCTTTGCCCGACCTTAGGGGACATGTTGTACCAAAATGTGGCCTCTTCAGGCGATATTCTTCCTCTCTCAGCTATTGCTTTCACGGTCCGATGATGTCGCTCCACAATGCCATTTCCTCCAGGTCTGTAGGCTGCCCTGTAATAACTTTTAATCTTCCATTTTTTTAGCATCGTCTGAAAGATTTCTGAGCGAAAAACAGTGCCGTTGTCCATTATCACCTCCCTTACTAGACCTCGTTCAAGCATCACCTTTTCTAATTCAGTTGCAACTGCAGATGCGGCTTCCACTCGCAGTTCCTTCCATATCGCCAGTCTACTTGGCCCACAATCAATTATTGATAAGTACGCTCCCCCTCGGTAGTATGATATGTCAATAGCTAGTCTCGTCCAGTTCGTTAAAACTCCAATTTCCCCAGGATTATGTATATTTGGGGCAGGATCGATCGATTGACACCGAACACAGTTCTTTACTATCATCTGAATTTCTTCCCGTTTTATATTCGGATCCACTTGTCTCACCAAATATAATGTTCTCTCCACTCCCATGTGATGCATGTCATGCAACTCTTTAATTTCTCCAATTCCAAGACAGCATATCGGCGCCTCCTCTTTCTCAATTAACCACTGTTTTTTTATCCGCGTTAGCGCATCTGCCTTGTTTCTTTCAGAAGGCACAAACACTGCTTTTATTTGCAGTTTCAATTTAGACATCAACTCTCTAAGCATCCCTAATCTCCGCTTTATTATCACTTCTCCGGCACCCTTTGTTCGTATTCTGCCACTCTCCTCCACAGTAGAGTTCACCTAACTGAGTACAGTGGCTGAATCAGTTCTTATTTCAATATTTGTCAGTTTCCATTTGATAGCTAAATTGACACCCTTTAGAACAGCATCTAATTCAGCTATGTTAATGTGATTAAAGTCATCACTTTTCCTCAGCCAAGTTGCATCTTCCGCCACCACACCGCCAATCTCGACAACCACGCCAGTTGCAACATTGCTTGCATCACACCACACGACTCCTGTGCTCACTTCAGGTATGTGCCAAGCGCCATTAACAGGGTCTTCTTTTTTCACCTCAGCTAGAACCTCCTGCATCACTTTCATGGTTCTGCAATCAACTTTTTCTTCCCAATCCATTCCATTTGCTCTTCTTTTCACATAACTGCATGCTAATCGCAGCCATCCAGCAATTGGATAGTGCCCCAATAATTTACCACAGATCGAAAATAGCTCCCGCCTACTAATTTCTCCTCCCATCTCTGGGATCTCGTTGTCTCTCCTGAACATTAGTGCACCCATCTTATTTTTCATAAGCTTAAGGCCCAGTGCCGCTCCTCCGTCCAGGGATTCCGGAGATTTTGCTGCTAACCCAAACCCCTTCAAATGTTCCACAACTTCCTGTGTCGATATTTTCGTTACGTCTACCATTATATCATCAATGTATGAATCAGTTGCCTCTTTCGTCCTACTTCCTTTCTTTAATACTGTTTTTAAAATGGCTGCCATAATCTTTGGTGCGACATTAAGTCCGAATCCTAATCGTGTTAGGCAATAGGTTTTTCCTTTATAACAGACCAGCTGGTACTGCCATAGTTCCTTTGCCACATGTAGTTGCAGGTAGGCAGACTTAAGGTCCACTATTGAGGTCCCTCCTACCAACTGTCTCCACTTTCTTATCTTTTCATCACATACATCTATTATGTCGCTCCCTGTATGACACGCCACAAAACGGTTCAACTCAGGAAAGTCGAACACTGGCCTAACTTCCCTTTTGTGGCCTGAAATACTGGCATCAATGGCAACACGCCTTTTCTTTCTCCTTTCCATGGTAACAGAATACCATCCGATATCCATCTTTCCACCTCTTTCTCGAATTCTAATTTCTTATCGCCTTCCAGAGAGTTTTTATAATATTGGACTTTGTTCTGCAATACTGGAGGCTCTCCCTTCCATGTCCATCTTACTGTCCATTTATCTCCATCGAAGTTTGCTTCAAAGTCTTTATCCTCGATTTTGCAAACATTCAGCTGATGGGCAGCCACGGCACATTGTATATCTCCAAACTTCACTTTGGCTTTCTTTATAGTTACACCTCCCAGCTCATTAATCACGTCCATTCCAATTATGACGTCGATCCCATCAACGATGTGATTCATCAAGATTGCCTTCACCTTTACGTGCATTCCACAGACTTTTATCTCCACTTGTCTGGCTCCTTTACATTCTATATTCCTCCCATCAACTGCTTTCACTGTACCGCTCCTTCCATATCCCTTCAAAAGTTTGGAATTGATTAAAGTAGTGGTGCACCCAGTATCGACAAGTGCAGTCATTACAGAATCATTCACCTCTACTTCTATTATAGGAAGAGGCCAGTATCGCGCCTTCATTTCATTGCTAGGGTAGCTTACGGCGCAGAAGCTCCCCCTTGCCCGTTTCCCTGAATCTGAGGACAATATCTCGCAATGTGGCCAAATTTTCCACAATTGTAGCATGTTGCCCTGGCCCTAGGGATCTCTGTGCAATCTTTTTTTAGGTGCGGTCCTTGACATCTAAAGCACTGAAGGCTTGATTCTTTCTTTCCCTTGTCTCATTAGTTTGCGCACTTGCGGCCAATGTCCGAGTTTCTACGACCCTTTTGCTGACTAAAAGCCGAGCAGTCGGTATCAGTTTGCTGACATCCATTCTCTCTATGTTCGGTAGCTGCTGTAATGCTACAGATACATCGTCTGGGAATCCAGTTATGAATGCCAGTTTGGCTGTATGTTCCAGCCCTCTTCCCAGATATCCCGCCAGTCCAGCCAATCTTTTGATTTTATTAGCATAAACATCCACCGATTCTCCTGTCCACTTGAATCGTTGCAGTTTTTCGTATGCCTCAAAAGGCCCCTCAGTGAAGGCGGTCACGAGTCTCATCTCTATCAGGTCTGCATCTTCTTGTTCTGCATTATTCATCTCAAGATAGAGAGCGAGTGCACCTCCCTGCAAAAAAAGTGGAATAAAACTGGCAAGGTCTGGCACATGTTGAAGCTTAGCCACCAGTTTTACTTTCTTTATCCATCCGACTACATAACCTTCTCCACTAAAAGGTGGTATCACATCTTTTCCCAATCTCAACATCCCAGATTCTATGATCTGTTCTTGGCCGAAATAGCTTGTGGTTAAATACAATGACCCCACAACTCAATCTTCACTCTTCAATCCTGCAGTCCAATGCACTTCTGACAGCAATTGCTTCTGTCAAACAAAAAAGACACCCTCTCTCCCAAATACAGGCTTTTTATAGGACAAAACCGTCCAAAGTTATTTGCATACTCTTCCCATGATCTCTAGTCTATAAATAGACGCAGTGGCCATTCTCTTCTTCTTCTTTCTTCTTTCAGTCTCCGAAGCGGGCGTTGCCAGTGGTAAAAGGTTTGCACGATTTTTTTTTTTACTACAGCTACCGTACTGGTAAATAAGTAAATGAGATATGTTCTGCATAAAAAATGTTTACTCATAATCTTATCAGGTCGAAAGTGGCCTTTTATTATATAGTAGCACGGCTACCCAGCGTTGCAGAGGACCGTATAAAACAATGAGAAAAATAAAGTCAGGTTTGAATATATCTGCTATTCTTCAGGTAGAGAATTTTTTATGTCTATGTACCATTTGCTATCTCGAACAAAAGAATAAGTTTTTTGTCTGTGAAAAAGTTAGGTGAAAGTACAGAATAAATGTTAAAAAGCACACTCCCCTCCTCATATAAAAATGGCTTTCTAAATAATAACGTTATTATTTCAGCACGGTCTGTATTTTGTAGAAGTCAGTTTCCAGTGGCTTCTTGCCTTGTCTATAGCGATTTCCACAAGACATTTCAAGGGGGTTAATGTCTTTGTCTGGAGCGATTTCCATAAAAAAAAGAGAAAAGCATATTTCATTAATATTAACAAATTAACATGGTTGCGGCACTGGACTGGACATGCTAATGTTTTCGACAAATGGTTGGCTAAAACCAGGAGTACCTCGTTAAGCGATTTAATAAATTGTTGCTTTCCACAAAAGAAACCAGTCCTCAAACACACACACACACACACACACACACACACACACATATATATATATATATATATATATATATATATATGTGTGTGTGTGTGTGTGTGTGTGTGTGTGTGTGTGTGTGTGTGTGTGTGTGTTTGAGGACTGGTTTCTTTTGTGGAAAGCAACAATTTATTAAATCGCTTAACGAGGTACTCCTGGTTTTAGCCAACCATTATATATATATATATATATATATATATATATATATATATATATATATATATATATATATATATATATATATATAAATTTACTTTTTTATGCTTCGCTATTTTTCATTCTTAACTTTGTTTTTAGTTTTTCGGGTTCTTTTTGGTCTAATAAAGTGTTATCCCTGAATTGGGACTCTACTGAAATATGTATGCACATATGTAACAAAAAATGTTTGTATAATAAACACACACTATATATATATATATATATATATATATATATATATATATATATATATATATATATATGCACGATAAATGTTTCGTCCTAAAGAAACAACAGTTCAGCTTTATTTTAAAACTTTTATTAAAAAAATCAATTCAATTGTTTATGTAGTAGAGCTGACATCTATTCAATGTAGCCCTCTTCAGCCTCAATCACTACCTTGGTACCGAAACTAGCGGCCACCTGCTTGCACAAGGGGATCACAAGACTCTTCAACATATCCAGGTACACGTTAGTGTTGAATTTTAAGCCGACTTCGGAGATGTGAAGCGGTATGATGTGGCTTTCACTTGAAACCACGTCAAAGACCTGTAAATAGTTGCTGTTATCTCATATGAATAAGACACAACACAAATACTAACTTGAATGATTATTTTATTTTTAAGTTAACACTGCGAAACATTGGTAAGATACATTATGTAGCAGTTTTTATAAACGCGTGCGTACTGGACTGAGTCGCATGAACTCTCTGACTGTTGTAGTTAAAAAGGACACCCACACCTACCCTCGTCTCTCTGGACAATAGCAGGCGGTGGGGGACGAATCAGCAAGCAGGACCATCCGGCGAGAGGAAGGCCAAAGAATCAGAATTGTCTCTTTTTCACTGTAGGGAAAGGAAGGTTTAATATAATGCAAAAGGGAATGGTAGTATTAATTTTGCTTTTGTGGCCTAAATCTTTGGTCAGTACAGAGAGGTACCCTGCCAGTAGACGGAGTGCTCATATATATATATATATATATATATATATGTATATTTTTATTTTTTTATTTATTTATTTTAAAAAGAAATTTTTAATAATAAATGTATTCAGTATCTTTTTTCCATGTAACTCTCCTACTTGAAGTTCTTGTTTTTATCTCATGTTCCTGCACTTTTTCGGGGAGTAAAATGTCGTTGTTTTTATTTTTGTTGATAGTTGTATTTTGCGTATATTTTTGCTTGTTTTCAATGTAAGGTTTCAAACGGTCTATTGAAACTTGTGTATGCGTGTTTGGGTTCGTTTCTATTAGGAAATATTTCGGTGTTCGTTCGAGTACAATGTAAGGACCTGAATAGGCTGCTTCTAATGGTTTTCGAACGCGGTCGATCCTAATCCAAATTTTATCACAGGATTGAAGTTGATTTGGTACGTACGTTTTCTTTGTTGATTTATCTCTGTTTGAAAAGTCTGTCAGATCAAATTTTTCCATAGTTTTGTGTAGTTCTCTTGTAAAATTTTGTGTAATTATTTCTGTATTTTCTGTACCAATCATTAGTTGTGGTGATAACATTTGTGTACCTGTGACCGCATAAAATGGGGAAACATTAGAGTCGTTGGGCATACTTCGAATTCCTAAGAGGACTATTGGTAGAGCTGAAATCCAAGATTCTTTTCGGGCCATTATAGTTGCTTTAATAGTTCTATGTGCTCTTTCTATAAGTCCGTTGCATTGCGGATGATAAGAAGTCGTTCGTAATCTATAGAATCCAATAATTTTTGACAATTCAAGGAATAGTTCGCTTTCAAATTGTGTGCCTCTGTCAGTTATGACATGCAGTGGAACACCAAAGCGAGTAATCCATGTGTCAACAAAAGCTTCTGCTACAGTTTGTGCTGTAATATCTGCTATAGGTTGTGCTTCTATCCATCGACTGGTTCGATCTATACATGTTAAAACATATCGACATGGGCTTGTATAAGGATTGTTGGCACGTTTTGCTGGGGGTAATGGTCCAACTATATCAATGTGTACGGTCTGGAATCTTGATGATGGTATTTCCAACGTTTGAATTGGTGATTTAGTATGTCTGTATATTTTTGCTTGTTGACAAGATGTGCATGATGCACATAATTCTTTAATTTTTTTATCCATATGTGGCCAGTAAAATCTAGCCTTAATCATTTTGATAGATGATTTTATCCCAGGATGTGATACTGAATGTAAGCTGTCAAAGATAGATTTCAGTAGTGTATATGGTACAAAAGGTCTAGGGTATGACGTTGATGTATCACATAACACAAATTGATCTTTTCCATATAATGTGAATTTCTTTAAGTCTGGATAGGACTGTATTTCGGTGTCTCTTTTCTGTGCATCTGCGAGTGTAGGGAGGTCGTACGTATCTATTTGTACAGCAAATGTTGGGCGAGATAAACAATCTGCAACTATATTTTGGTCACCCTTCACATGGGCAATATCTGAAATTAATTCTGTGATGATGGCTAGTTGTCTTTGTTGCCTATCTGATTTTGCAGGTTTTAGACTGTGAAATGCACCGCATATTGGTTTATGGTCTGTCAGAAGCAATACTTCGCGACTTTCTATTATGTGGCGAAAGTGTAATACGGCCAAATATGCTGCTAAAAGTTCACGGTCGAAAGTGGAATATCTCGTCTGTGTTGCTGTGAGTTTTTTTGAGAAAAACCCTATTGGTACTGGGGTTCCATCGATGACTTGATGTAAGGCAGCACCTACTGCATCTTTGCTGCTGTCCGTTACTAGTTGATATTGGGTACAAGTTGGTTGAGGGTGGGGTAATTCTGTTAGGTTACCAAGTATTTTTGTCATAGTAGAGAAGGCTTCTTTTTCCGATGTATTTAAGGTGATTAAACCTTTCGGTGTTAGTCTCATTCTCTCAGATAGGGGTAAGACTAATTTCGCAAATCCTGGTATTAATTTCCTATAAAATCCTACCATACCCAGAAATCTGCGTAGGCTTTTTGCATCTTTAGGGCACGGAAAAGATTCTATTTCTTTAATTTTATTTGCAGTTGGTGTAATTCCTTTTGAATTGATTCTAAATCCTAGGAAGTCAAGAGATGTCACATTGAAGATGGATTTGGAAAGAGATATTTTTAGGTTGTTGTTTTCTAAGATTTGAAAAACTGTGTCGATATCTTGTTTGTGGGATTGTTCGTTTTCACCGAAGATCAATATGTCGTCTATATAAATGAAAACACAGTCGATATCTCGGAAAATTTTGTCCATAAATCTTTGAAATGTAGCCGCTGCGTTTTTTAGTCCAAACGGCATGTATTCATATTGATAGAGTCCCATCGGCGAGATTATGGCAGTTTTTGGAATATCATCGGGGTGCATCTTAATTTGATGATATGCCGAAATCAAATCAATTTTCGAAAATCGCTGTTTATCAGCGAGTTTAGCCGTAAAGGAGTTTATATTGGGGATGGGGTATTTATCACTTTTAGTGATGCTGTTTAAGGCGCGGTAGTCTCCACAATAACGATAGCCTCCACTTTGTTTGGGTACCAGATGTAGTGGGCTTGACCACTCGCTGTCTGAAGAGGTTATTACACCTTCGTTTGTCAAACGTTTGAATTCCTCTTTCGTCGCCGTCAGCTTTTCAGCGGACAGTTGTCTGGATTTAGCGAAGACTGGGGAGTGGTTGCCTGTGTCGATTCTGTGATAAACACCACAGTACTCACTGTTTTTGTTGGTGTGCGGAGAAATAATTTCTGGGTGTTTATCCAGGCTTTTTCTTATGAATACCGGCAATTCTATTTCATTTATGACCACATTTACTGCTGCTGCAGAATTTAACAGTAACTTTTTTTTGGTGGTAGTAACTGGGTCGTAAATTGTTCTATTTTTGCAGTCCACTGTAAGGCCAAATTTATTTAAAAAATCAAGTCCGAGGAGGGGATTGGTGACGTTTGCGATAACAAATGTCCAGGAAAATGATCTTCTCAAACTTGGTATCCCAATTTCGAGGTTAGCTTGGCCGTGGCATTCTATTTTCTCACCGTTGGCAGTGGTTAGCGATACTGGTGTTGGGTGTAATGTGACACCGTTTATCATGGCTGCTGGTATTATCGAGATACTTACGCCTGTATCTACAATAAAGTTTAATGTTTTTCTCCCTAGTCTTGCTTTGACTTGTAGTAGTTGCGAACTCAAGGGGACGGACATGGCTCGCGCAACTAGTTTTCCGAGTCACTTGGTGTGGGTGTGGGTGGGCGTGAGCTTGGTAACATTTTTATGTTTCGCTTCCCTGGCCATTTGCACCAGGGTTTGCAGGTTCTGGCTTGTTCCGCGAAGTAAATATGTGCTCTACATATCCTTGTCCTTTGTTCGGGGAAAATGGTTTAACACCTATCGGTATCCGAACGTTGCTCTTGTTTTTGTCAATATGTTAAGATTGCTGAGCGGTAAACGCTGTTGCATTTATATTATTTAACAAGGGCATTAGTTCGTCCGCTAGTTTTCCTAGTTGAGATGAGTTTAATTCTTTCTATGAGGCAATGACCGGGGAAATTGTTGCGGGTAAGGCTTGTAAAAATTTATGAAGAGCAATCTCTTCGCCAATAAATCAACCGATCTCAAAATATTCACTTGCTTGCACTTACACATTTTTATCTATGATTAAAATTATTTCTAAATTTTAGGATACTTTTTTATCCGGAACTAAATTGGCAACAGACACCGCTTTATAATTTTTACTTTTTGATTGAGGAAAAACAAATAATACTATTGAGTTAAACATTTAAGGTTTTTTTTTACTGTGTGTGTTTTGTTAAATAACATTTTTGTCTTCTCTCCAACAACTAAACGAAACTTGCATTTTATATAATAACAAAATAAAAAATAACTAAATAATTATCGATATGAAAAATTATTTAGTACAAAATAAACAATAATTAGTTTTTTTTTAAATAGAATTTATTACCAACACTTTAAAATTTAATACCAACCCTTTAAAATGTATTACCGAGCCTTTAAAATTTATTACCAACCATTTAAAATTTAATACCAACACTTTAAAATTTATTACCAACACTTTAAAATTTATCACCAACCATTTAAAATTTATTACCAACCATTTAAAATTTATTACCAACACTTTAAAATTTATCACCAACCATTTAAAATTTATTACCAACTATTTAAAATTTATTACCAACCATTTAAAATTTATTACCAACTATTTAAAATTTATTACCAACCATTTAAAATTTATTACCAACCATTTGAAATTTATTACCAACTATTTAAAATTTATTACCAACCATTTAAAATTTATTACCAACTATTTAAAATTTATTACCAACCATTTAAAATTTATTACCAACCATTTAAAATTTATTACCAACTATTTAAAATTTATTACCAACTATTTAAAATTTATTACCAACCATTTAAAATTTATTACCAACCATTTAAAATTTATTACCAACTATTTAAAATTTATTACCAACTATTTAAAATTTATTACCAACTATTTAAAATTTATTACCAACCCTTTAAAATTTATTACCAACTATTTAAAATTTATTACCAACCCTTTAAAATTTATTACCAACCCTTTAAAATTTATCACCAACCATTTAAAATTTATTACCAACCATTTAAAATTTATTACCAACCATTTAAAATTTATTACCAACCCTTTAAAATTTATTACCAACCCTTTAAAATTTATTACCAACCATTTAAAATTTATTACCAACCATTTAAAATTTATTACCAACCCTCTAAAATTTATTACCAACCCTTTAAAATTTATCACCAACCATTTAAAATTTATTACCAACCCTTTAAAATTTATTACCAACCCTTTAAAATTTATTACCAACCATTTAAAATTTACACAATAAAATGTTTGGATGATCTGTACAATGCACATATGTATTTTTTCTTTTCGCGTTTTTACAATTTCTTTCAGCAGATTATTAGCGATTAAACACGAATGTACCACATTATCGAAAAATGAAATGCCAAAAAATGTAATATATCAAGATTTATAAGTGTTCAGAGTTTTAATACAAGGTTCTAGTAAATCGATCCTCCATATCGGAACCACTCGGTGAGAACACTAAACTGTTGTCCGTATGGTTAGGAGAGGTAAACGTTTGGGGTATTTTTTCAACATTTTGGTTTTCTCATATTTAATATTTCTTTTACTTTTAAAGTGTTACTTATTTTATTTTTTCCATTAAAAAAATTTCCTAATAGTTTTACCTCCTTTTCAATAAATTGTATTTCTTTCTCTAAATGACTTTCAAGTAGTAATAGTATTTAAAAAATAATTTGGACCGGACCGTCAACAGCCCTCCCCGCCCTCCCCAAAAAAATATTATAAAAGATCGCAAAAGATGATTAGCAAAGGCGGGAGCCTCCTCCCCCATCCAAAAAAGAAAACACCAAAAACTGATGCAGACAGCTTGCAAAGTAACTTTTATAGTCTAGAGTAACATTTATTTGTTGTATGTCTGATTTGGATCACTTTTTCGAATTAATGTGGATACTTATCCGAAGTGGGAGATCGATTTATAGTGCTAAGATTGCAATGTTTTTTAATTTACCGTTGGTTAGTAAGTGCTGTTTTATCCAATCAGAATGTAGCTAGCATGTCCATCATCCAATAAGAATGTGGCTAGTATTTTGTTCATTAGCGACATCAATGTTTTTCTATTCATGATTGTTTATTAATACTCTATTTTAATTCTAAGGGATATAAGGATGATAACGGTCGAAGATAATAAGTGCCAAAATTTATAAATAATAATAAAAGAAAAATGATATTATCAAATCATATATTGAAGATACATAGATAGATAGTTCAATGGATGAAATGAGGAATTAAATAAAGAATTTAAAAAACATGGAAACAAGAAAAAGTTCATTTGTAAGAAATATGTAACGTTAATGTTAAGAAGGAATATAATTTAGTTGAGTTAATTTGTAATATTACGCGAGATTATATGTAATTAATAATATACAATGAAATATATGTGAATAATAATATAGAATGAAATATGTGTAAAAATAATATAGAATAATATATATGTGAATAATAATATATAATAAAATATATGTAAAAACAATAATATATAATAAAATATATGTAAAAATAATATATAATAAAATATATGTAAAAAATAATATAGAATAAAATATATGTGAAAAATATGGAAAAAAATATGTAAAAAATATTATAGAATAAAATATATATTAAAAGTAATATAGAATAAAATAAATGTAAATAACAATATATAAAAAAATATATGTAAAAAATAATATATAATAAAATATATGTAAAAATAATATATAATAAAATCTATCTGAGAAATAATATATAATGAAACATATGTAAATAATAATATATGATAAAATATATGTGAAAAATAATATATAATAAAATATATGTAAAAAATTATATATAATAATATATATGTAAAAATATTATATAATAAAATATATGTAAAAAATAATATATAATAAAATATATGTAAAACTATATATATATATATAATGTAATTTTGGTTTGTTAAAAGCGAATAAAACCATATTTCTACGTTACCAATTTAATTGAAATTTTTAGAAATTCTATTTTTAAAGTCAAGGAATGTTTTTATGTTATTAAAATAATTTAACATTGCGAATTATAAACATATTAAATTAAATAAAAAATATTTTTCGTAACTGCGAGATTATCGCCATTTTATTTCCGGTAGAAATTAGCCTTTCACTTATTGAGATAAGTATTATTTGTATTAATTTTTATGATACTCATGCAGAGAGCGATCCGTGCTGAAATAATGTTATTATTTAAAAAGTAATTTTTAACATGGGGGGGAGGATGTTTTGTACCTATTCTGTGTTTTAACCTTACAATTGAATAAAAAAACATATCGTAAAACGTTAATTAAACGTGGAAATATGATTTAAAAAATAGCACGGATCGCTCTCTGCATTAGCACCATTTTTATTTATTGCGGACTATTATTCTCATCTTTATTAGTTGTTTCACGACTTTTCGGCCAACTATTCCTCTGACCTTCATGAAAAGAAGTAAGTCCTTTTATAAATGTTCAGTAACTTTTTCCTTTTATTATTCTTAAAGAGTAAAACTTTTCTTATTCATGAAAAGAGTTAAGCCTACGTAAATAAATAAATGTTTGTACACGTGACAAATTATCAATAAATGGTTTAGTTACTTCTTTTATAAAATTATTTATGAAAAGAGTTAACGTAAATAATGTTTGTAAATGTGCGAAAGGCGACGTTGTACAACCATCACTCCCATGCTTAATTTCTATAATCATTATTTCGACATTTGAAAGTGGTGCTTACTTTTTAGTTACAACGTTCTGATAAATCAGTCACCAATTTTGTAAGCAATACAAACTCAGTATATCAAAACCATAGAAAGTAAAAATAATATGTGCCTCTACCGCATTTGTAAGTCAGAAATATATTTGTTTCTCAAAGAAAAAAAATAGATTGAACATGACTGTTTTTTATTGTTTTTATGAAAATAAAGTTTCGAGTTTTTAAAAAAAGTTTTTTTTAACTTATTTAGTTAAAAGTCAGTTTGTGGGTGTTTTTTTTTAATTTTTTAATGAAAGGTGAGTGTTTTTTTTTTTTTTAATTTTTTTTAAAGTATTATAAATTTCACTAACATGCTGGGGAAATGTTTAATAATTTGTTATTTTTTTAGATTCCACCTCCACAATTTTCCTTTCAATGACGACATTTATAGGTTTCCGAGTATGCTGAACACGCAAATCGCATTGAAATTTTGCGGAAATAAATAGTTGTATTATGTATTGTATTCTTCGGCGGCCATCTTTTTACGTGCACACGCGCCATAAACAAATACACGCACGTAAAAAAGATGGCCGCCAAAGATAACAATGCATAATACAACTTTTTATATCTTGATAACTACTTATTTCTGCAAAATTTCAATGCGATTTTCGTATTCAGCATAGTCGAAAACCATTTCAAGTTGTCATTTAAAAGAAAATTGAGGAGGTGGACCTAATCTAAAAATTTACCAATAATTTTTCATCCCGTACGCCTCCCGATACATTGCTTCGTCAACATGCGACCATTTTATATCTCCCGAAGACACTTCCGTATTTAGAAAAAAAAAATGAGTGACCGATTTACCAGAACGTGGTAACTAAAAAGTGAGTACCCCTTTCAAATGTTGAAATGAATTTTTTTTCATAATCTGGTTAGTGTTCAATCAATAATAATCCAGTGAAAAAATTTAAAAAAAAACTATCAGTATAGAAACTTCACCACGTAAGTAAATAAATAAAAAATGTTACATGCGCATGCGTTAGCCTTGACTAGGGGGTACTAAGGGAACGACCATTAAATAATTCTGCGGGTCGCCATGGAATTAAACGCCCAAGGAGTACCAAAATAGTTTTCATGATCTGAAGAAATATTTTTTCGAAAAGTGGGTGATCACTTTTCCATGTAAATTTAACTTAAAATGAGCACCCACTTTCTGGCCACTTGAGGAAGGGGCATTTATTTTTGTGTTTATTGGCTTAAAGGTTTTTTGACAAGGCAGTTTGGTACGCGAATGCATATTTAACAGTTTTCGTTTATGCTCACGCATAGCATAAACAAAGGCTACGTCTGTGAAATGGAAAATAGTCCCAGAGTTCAGGGGTTAATACCATGCAAAAGAAATCAAACAAAAAACTTTTTTAGCCAAGAAACACACAGAAAAAAGAAAAAAATAGCATCCATTTTTTTCTATCGAATTCATTTGCTGTTTTTATTGAAAACTATTTTCCCTAGGATTTTTGATATAATTTTCCATTAAGGGCCGTGCGTCTCACGTTCGTAAATAACAAATTTTTTTTGTAGATTTTGGTGTGCTAAAAACGAATCTGCAAACCGTTTCCGTCGCAAAAAAATAGTTTTTATGATATGAAGAAATTACTTTTCACCCACTTTCTAGCCACCTGAGAGAGGGGGGATTTTTTCCAATGTTTATTGGCTAAACAGCTTTCGTTTATGCTTACACATAGCGTAAACGAAGGCTAGGGTTATGAAATGGAAAATAGTCTCAGAGTTCAGAGGTTATTACCATGCAAAAGAAATCAAACAAAAAACTTTTTAGCCAAGAAACACAGAAAAATGCCCCTCTCTCAGGTGGCCAGAAAGTGGGTGCTCATTCTAAGTTAAATTTACATTGAAAAGTGATCACACACTTTTCGAAAAAGTAATTTCATGAATATCATGAAAACTTTCTTTTTGCTACGGAAACGGTTTGCAGATTCGTTTTTAGCACACCGAAATCTACAATAAAATATTTCGTTATATATGAACGTGAAACGGGCCTTAAATTAAAATAATACCGGATTTTGTGGAGCAGACTTGCCGTTTAGTTGTACAAATATCCTCAAACCAGGTAATCACTAAAAGGGACTTTTAAAAGTCGTCACCTGTATCGAGCAAAAGTTTAAAACCACCGATTATATGCCAGCCTACGTCATGGTAACATATATTGAGTGAGTTCCTAACAGTATTTTGTATAGTTTTTTAGTTTAAACTCATTTTCCCAAAATTTCCCCAAACTTAATGTGTTCGATACAGTCTGCCGCCATTTGTATTTTTCAGATATACCGATAAACATTGAATGTTTTTGAACCGATTATACATTACATAAAAACTCTAAAATCTTATCCAGTTAGGTAGAACATTTACTTTTCTTGCCTTTGATAACATTTATTTGTTATATATTTATTTTTTGACAACTTCTTTGTATCTGTGTTTAGTAATACAACCCCTTTTCATTTAATGTAACGTTTAGTCGGCTCGAAAAACAGTGTTTATCGGGGTATTTGAAAGCTACAAATGGTGGTGGACACTGTTGATTACTTTAAGTTAGAGAAAGTGAGTTAAAACTAAAAAAAACTATACAAAATACTGCCAGAAACCCACCGATTATGCCAGATTATGTCATGGCAACATATATTCGGTGAGTTTCAGACACTGTTTTATAAAGTTTTTAGTTTTCAACTTACTTTCCCAAACTTAACATATTCAACAGAGTCCGCGACCATTTCTGTTTTTTGAGCCGATTAAACATTTTACATTGGATAATTGTTTAGTGTTTTTACACTGGATAATTGTTTAGTGTTTTACACTGGATAATTGTTTAGTGTTTTTATGTAAACACTAAACAATTATCCAGTTAAGTAGAAACGTAACTTACCTTTGCTTTCATTTATTTGTTTTTGGACAACTTTTTCGAATCTGTGTATAGTAACCCCCCTCCCCCCACCATCAACCAAATATTAATTACTAACTCACATTTTTGTAAAACAACAAAAAAAAACATTTAGCGTTTCAACATCTTTGCTACGTTCGGCTTCATCCACTGATTTTTGGTCAAGTCCAAACCATGAATGATTGACAGAAACTCCCGAGGATCCAGATCAAATTCTGCAAGAGTACAATATTTTTTCATTTTCGCCTTCTTTTTCACTTTTTGCAGTGGATTGCTGTAATAATGTAAGAAACATGCATTTTCTCTTTTCATTACATTTTTCCATTACACCAAATTGAGCCACTGCAACGCGTGGCAGGGTACAGCTAGTAATAATATATAATAAAATATATGTGAAAAATAATATATAATAAAATATATGTAAATAATAATATATAATAAAATATATGTGAAAAATAATATATAAAAACATATATGTAAATAATAATATATAATAAAATATATGTAAAAATAATATATAATAAAATATATGTGAAAATTATATATAATAAAATATATGCAAACAAAAATATATATTAAAATATATGTAAAAATAATATATAATAAAATATATGTTAATACTAATATATAATAAAATATATGTGAAAAATAATATATGATAAAATATATGTAAAAATGATATATAATAAAATATATGTAAATAATAATATATAATAAAATATATGTAAATAATAATATATAATAAAATATATGTAAAAATGATATATAATAAAATATATGTAAATAATAATATATAATAAAATATATGTAAAGAATAATATATAATAAAATATATGTAAATAATAATATATAATAAAATATATGTAAATAATAATATATAATGAAATATATGTAAAAATAATATATAATAAATTATATGTAAATAATAATATATAATAAAATATATGTAAATAATAATATATAATAAAATATATGTAAAAATAATATATAATAAAATATATGTAAATAATAATATATAATAAAATATATGTGAAAACTAATATACAATAATATATAATAAAATATATGTAAATAATAATATATAATAAAATATATGTAAATAATAATATATAATAAAATATATTTAAAAATAATATATAATAAAATATATGTAAATAATAATATATAATAAAATATATGTAAATAATAATATATAATAAAATATATGTAAAAATGATATATAATAAAATATATGTAAATAATAATATATAATAAAATATATGTAAAAATAATATATAATAAAATATATGTAAATAATAATATATAATAAAATATATGTAAAAATGATATATAATAAAATATATGTAAAAATGATATATAATAAAATATATGTAAAAATGATATATAATAAAATACATGTAAATAATAATATATAATAAAATATATGTAAATAATAATATATAATAAAATATATTTAAAAATAATATATAATAAAATATATGTAAATAATAATATATAATAAAATATATGTAAATAATAATATATAATAAAATATATGTAAATAATAATATATAATAAAATATATGTAAAAATGATATATAATAAAATATATGTAAAAATGATATATAATAAAATGTATGTAAAAATGATATATAATAAAATATATCTAAATAATAATATATAATAAAATATATGTAAATAATAATATATAATAAAATATATGCAAATAATAATATATAATAAAATATACGTAAAAAAATCTATATATATAAAAGCGAAAATATGTGTATGTGTGTGTATGTTTGTGTGTCTACTAAAACCCTTCGACAGACTGAACAAAAATTGACAAACTTGGTATCATACGAAAGCCCCATCCTTTACCCGACAAATATCGAATAATTGGCCAAAAACGTTAGTTTTTTCACTCTGAAATCAACACTTTTCTACAGGGGAGGTCAGCAAAAACCGTCCTCTCATGACGAGATCAGTTCTACGCATGCGTCAGAATTAGTTTAAATATTTGAAGAAGTGACACAATTTCATGTACGTCGTGTTAGCTCAGTTGTTTAGAGCGTTGGGTCATTATCTAAATAATCGTGGTGTGAGATGTCTTTTTTTCGATTTTTTAAATTTTAATGTTGAAACAGGGTTATTTAAGCTATTTTCACGTGTTTTTTGGTGGGTATTTTTCAAGTTTTTAAACGAAGTTTTAACGTTCGTTTTTCTGTTTTCTTTTTGGCGTTTTCTTTTGTTGTTTTTGTTTTTTCCGATTTGTACATTTAACATCGTTCGTTTGCCTTACGTTAGTTTTTTATGTTTTTTTCGATTTTTTAAAGTTTTAAAATATTTACTTCGCTTATTCTTATGTTTTGATTAACACCCCGCCCGAGCACACACACCTGTAAACACCTGGGCAACGCCGGGTACACCCCCCGCTAGTATATAATTAAATAGGATATGTTAACAATCTATCTATACCCCTATAAATTCGTTTTTCTTTTGTGTGTATTGATATTCATATTGCAAACCCTCTTTTTTATTTATTTAAAAAGAAAATTGTATGTTCTTATATATAGATTGTGGAATTGCATTCACTAGCAAAATCTAGCTAATTTCCATATTCTTTTAAACATTAATTTCAATTAATTCCTTATTAGTTGCTTAGGTTTTCTAATAGGATAATCATCCTTAGTTAACTATTACGTGTAATTATATTCATGCATATATTCTACATGATTTATACTTGCATAATATTTGCGTAGCAGTTTATAGTAAACACAAAATTGTTTATATATTTATGTATATATTTTTGTTTAACAAATTCTGCCTACCAAACTCTTCCTCGAGTTTTTGGTCCACAGACATGAAACTTCATAGACAAGCTATTTGAATCCATGCAAAACTTTATATTTGAGTTTTAGCCCGGAAAGATCAGTGCCAAAATGTGAAAATTTAAAAAAAAATGAAATTTGCCAGGTGAAGGTCGAACGAATGCATAACGAAGTAGCTATTGGTTAATGTTTTAATTGTTAGCCTTGCAGAAACATGTTTTCATAGCCTAGTTATTGACGGCAGAGGTAAAATAAATCGTGAGTTTTGGTTTCGATTCTCGGTAGTGGCGCATGAGTCTTTTTTTAAATACTTTTAAATCTTTACTATATATTGCATCCAATCTATCTATCTATCTATCTATAAAAGTGAAAATGTCTGTCTGTCTTTTCTCTATGGTAGTTAAGGAAGATTATTATACAGAAAGGCATTACTTTACATATTCACACTTTTTAATATATACATATGCACATAACCTTATGAACAGTACATAGGGCCCGAGCAAAGCTGGGCGGAACTGCTAGTCTATCTATAAAAGTGAACGTGTGTGTGTGTCTGTCTGACTTTCTGTCTGCTAAGGGGTTAAAGTTCATCGATTTGACTTTTGAGAACTCTACCAAACTCCTCCGACAATTTTGGGTCTAAACACTTGAAATTTTAGATATAGATTCCTTGGATATGGATCTAACTTAATAACATTATTTGAGCCTAAAACAATAAACTTTAAGGGGTCATAATAAGTTTTAAAAGTTTTCCTCTGCGGTCTCTACCAAATTACTCAGACAATTTCTAGTCTAAACATTTGAAATTTTACATAAAATGTACTCAGAGATAGGCAAGCTTTTCATCGGTTTGGGTCGAAAATTTTCAGTTACCAATATATAAATATATGTATGTATGTATGTTTGCATGTGTGTCTAAAACTTTCGACAAAGGCGACGGATTTTACCTAGATCAGTATCGTTTTAAAGTTCGACCTTTCATACGACAAATATCGAAAAATTGGCTAAAAACCTTAATATCTTCACCTTCATCTAGGCACTTTTCTATAGGGGGGGACACTTTACGTTTGACCGTGGTCGTAACCACAAAGACGTCAGGTTTTTTACCCGTTCATTCCTCCTTCGCGGTACGGGTTCGAGCCTGCCATCCTACTACCACTTTTTTTTTTTTTTTGCTCAACATACACATCCAAACACCCGAGCAACGCCGGGCTGAAATGTTAGTACGTATATATTTTTGTTTAACAAATTTTGCCTACCAAATTCCTCCTAGAGTTTTGGTCTACAGACCTGAAACTTCATATATAAAGTATTTGAATCCATGCGAAACTTTATATTTTAATTTTAGCCTGGAGAAATTGGTGCAAAAGTGTGAAAATTAAGAAAAATGATTTTTACCAGGTGATGGTCGAATGCTGGCATTACGAACGCATCACGTAGTAGCTGTTGGTTCATGCTATAATTTTTAGCCTTGCAGTAAACATGTCTTCATAGACCATTCATTGATGCCAGAGGCAAAAATAAATCGTGAGTTGAATTTGGTTTCGATTCTCGGTGATGGCACACGATTCTTTTTTTTTTTTTTTACTTTTTAAATCATTATTACGTATTGCGTCCAATATTTATATATAAAAGTGGAAATGTCTTTCTGTCTGTCTTTCTGTCTGTACACTTTCCTACCGTACATATTCACACTTTTTTAAACACATTTAATATTAAAGACATTAATATCTCCACCTTCATCTAGGCACTTTTCTACAGGGGGGGTCGCTTTTTTCGCCGATATTTAGTTATCCTCTCCTTTCGATAGTCTAGCCTTAATTTAAACATGGGTCACTTCGTAACCGCAAAGACGCCAGGTTTTTTCCCCGTTCATTTCCTCCTTCGCGGTATGGGTTCGAGCCTGCCTTCCTACTACCACATTATTATTTTTGCTCAACACACACCTCCAAAAACACAAGAAACGCCCGGCTGAAATGCTAGTATATCTATAAAAGTGAACGTGTCTGTGTGTCTGTCTGTGTGTCTTTGTATATTTCCCTACGCAATAACTCTGTCAATTTTTAATCTACAGACTCAAAATGTGATATACAGGATACTGAGATTTGGGAAAATCTTTCTAATCCGTTTTCGGCCAGAAATTTGTCAAAGTTCAACGATTTGACTTTTGGGAACTCTACCAAACTCCTCCGACAATTTTGGGTCTAAACACTTGAAATTTTAGATATAGGTTCCTTACACATGGATCTAACTTAATAACTTGATGGGAGTCCCAAACAATAAATTTTAAGGAGTCATAATAGGGGTCAAAGTTTAAAAAATTTACCTCTGCGGTCTCTACCAAATTACTCAGACAATTTCTGGTCTAAACATTTGAAATTTTACATAAAGTGTACTCAGAGATAGGGTAAGCCTTTTAATCGGTTTATGTCGAAAAATTTTAGTTACCAATATATAAATGTATGTATGTATGTATGTTTGCATGTCTGCCTAAAACATTCGACAGAGGCCACGGATTTTTACAAGATCAGTATCATTTTGAAGTTCGACTTTTCAGACGACAAATATCGGAAAATTGGCTAAAAACATTAATAGCTTCATCTTCAACTGGGCATTTTCCTACAGGGGGGTCACTTTTTCGCCGATATTTTCGAAAGTCATCCTCTCCTTTCGATTGTCTAGCCTTAATTTAAACCTACGTCACTTCCTAACAAAATTTCCCGGGAAAAGGGCGCCCCTGAATTAGTTTTTTTATACATTTCTTCAGTCTAGCAAGATTTCCGAAAAAAAAGAAAAAAGAACCCAAAGGAACTATTTTCAATAGACTTTCTGTCAAATTTCAAGAAAAAAAAAAGAACTCTTTTATGAAAGAAATTTTTTGCATCCTTTATTGTAAAGTTTTGTTTTAAAGCCCAAAAATATCTTTATGCTAAAAAAAATGTCGTCTGCTTATTAAAAAAAGGAGAAAAAAAAACAAAGCAATGAAAATACACAAATGTTCATCATTGATCCAGAACTTCTTTTTCTGTAAAAGGCTCAAACTGTGAGTATATTTTTATGTTAAAAAGTTTTATTTTTTTATCGCATATGGTTATGTATGCATTGTCTTGTTTA